>NW_028081011.1:2689182-2931196 GCF_014824575.4 Sturnira hondurensis | reverse complement strand
CTTTCATTTAGAATGGAAGGACAGATAAAGTGCTTCTCAGATAAGGTCAAGTTCAAGGAGTTCATCATCACCAAGCCCTTATTATATGAAATGCTAAAGGGACTTATATAAGGAAAAGATGATGAATAATATTAACAATGAAAGGACAGCAAACACACAGGTATTAACAACCACACCTAAAACAAAAGCAAACCAAGAGGACAGCTAGATCAGGAGTGGAACCATAGAAATGAAGAACACATGGAGGGTTAGAAACAGGGGGATGGGAGGAGAAGAAGGGGGGAGAAGGCACAGAAAATAGCATAGATGGTAGGTAGAAAATAGAAGGGGGGAGGGCGAGAATAATGGGGGAAATATAGAATCTAAAGAACTTGAGACACGTGGTTATAAACTAAGGGGGGGAGAATGGTGGGGGAGGGAGTGTGCGGGTGGAGGGGAATGAAGGGGGAATAGAACAGCTGTAATGGTATAATCAATAAAATATATTAAAAAAATTAAAAAATAAACAAATAAAATCTTTAAAGTAAAGAAAAGTAGAACAGGATAAAGGGAAGTCAGAAATGCCTGGGAGAGAGAACGCATATGGCAACAGTAAATAAGACGCTCAGAGTAGAACTCACTGAGGATGTCACATGTGGCCCCAAACTGGTGAATATCTGAGGGGTGAATATTCTGGACAGAGTGAAAAGCTGGAGCAAAAGCCCTGAGATGAGCATGTGCTTGGCATGTTCAAGAAACAGCAAGGAGGCAAGCATGGGTAGAACAGAGTATGAGAAAGAAAGAGTACATGAGGCAATCAGAGACAACAGAGAAACCAAACTTTGTGGGGCTTGTTGTCATTGTCGACTTTGAGCAGAATGAGTAGCTACTGAAAATTTTCAGGCACAATGACACTTATCTGAGTTTTTAGAGTCATCATTCTGGCTTCTGTGTTGATAGCTGAATGTAATTTTATTTCAGCACATTGGAATAGTGTATCAGCCAATATCCTCTGGTTTCCACTGTTGCTCTTGAGAAGTCAGCTGTCAACTGAATTGCTTGTTATGGTGATCCGTCCTTGTGCTTTTCCTTTGGAGTTCTGCAGGTTCCCAGCAATGTGTCTGAACACATATTTCCACGCATCTTTCTTGCTTGGAAGTCATTAGAGCTCCTAGATCTGAAGGTTAGTTTTTCAATAATTCAAGAAAGTTTCTAGCCACTATCCATTCTCCCTTCTTCCTATTTCCTCCTTCTGGAACTCTGATTAAATGCATACTAGATCTTCATGTTCCATCCTTTATGTATCCTTTGCTTCTCTTTTATATTTTTCATCTCCTTTGCCCCTTTGCATTATGTGTTGAGTAATTTCTTTGTATCTCTCTTTCAGTTCGTTAACTTTTTTTCTTCAGCTGCGTTTAGTTTTCTTCTTCATTTGTGAACATGTTTGTTTTATTTTCAGTTATTGTAATTTTTGTTAGTAGAAATCCCATTTGGTTATTTGGTTATTTTTCCAAATGTGTTTGTTTCAAGTTCATATTTTCAAGCTAATCTTACATTCCTTTAAGCATATGGCCCTGGCTGGTGTGGCTCAGTGGGCTGAGTACTGACCTGTGAACCAAAAGGTTGCCAGTGTGATTCCCAGTCAGAGCACATGCCTGGGTTGCAGGCCAGGGCCCCAGCTGGAGGCTTGAGAGAGGCAACTGGTTGATGTTTTTCTCATACATCAATGTTTCTCTTCCTCTCTTTCTCCCTCCCTTCCTCTCTCTCTAAAAATAAATAAAATCTTTAAAGAAACATATAAACATAGTTATTTTGCATTTTGTTTAATAATTCCAGTATTAATATCGTTGTGAGTCCATTTTTGATATATTGTCCTGTTAGTTCTCACTTGTAATGCTTTTACTTTCTGTAATTTTTTCTCTCTTTTTTAATAATATATTTTATTGATTACGCCATTACAGTTGTCCCATTTCCCCCCTTTACTCCCCTCCATCCTGCACACCCCTCCCACCCACATTCCCCCCCTTTAGTTCATGTTCCTGTGTCATAAGTTCTTTAGGTTCTGTATTTCCCACACTACTCTTGCCCCCCCTGTCTATTTTCTCCCCACCATCTATGCTACTTATTCTCTGTACCTTCTCCCCCCTTCTCCTCCTTCCATTCCCCTGTTGCTAACCCTCCATGTGATCTCCATTTCTGTGGCTCTGCTCCTGATCTAGCTGTCCACTTAGTTTGCTTTTGTTTTAGGTGTGGTTGTTAATAAATGTGAGTTTGCTGTCCTTTTACTATTCATATTTTTTAACTCCTTTTTCTTGGATAAGTCCCTTTAACATTTCATATAATAAGGGCTTGGTGATGATGAACTCCTTGAATTTGGCCTTATCTGAGAAGCGCTTTATCTGCCCTTCCATTCTAAATGAAAGCTTCACTGGATAGAGCAATCTTGGATGTAGGTCTTTGGATTTCATGTGGAATACTTCTTTCCAGCCCCTTCTTGCCTGTGAGGTCTTTTTTGAGAAGTCAGCTGACAGTCTCATGGGAACTCCTCTGTAGGTGACTGTCCCCTTATCTCTTGTTGCTTCTAGAATTCTCTCCTTCATTTTAATCTTGGGTAATGTAATTATGATGTGCCTTGGTGTGTTCCTTCTTGGGTCCAACTTCTTTGGGACTCTCTGAGCTTCCTGGACTTCCTGGAAGTCTATTTCCTTTGCCAGACTGGGGAAGTTCTCCTTCATCATTTGTTCAAATAAGTTTTTCACTTGTTACTGTTCCTCTTCCCCTTCTGGTACCCCTATAATTCAGATGTTGGAAAGTTTAAAGATGTCCCAGAGGTTCCTAAGCCTCTCCTCATTTTTTTGAATTCTTATTTCTTTATTGTTTTCTGTCTGGCTGTTTCTTTCTTCCTTCTGGTCCACTCCATTGATTTGAGTCCCAGTTTCTTTTCCATCACTATTGGTTCCCTGTGCATTTTCCATCATTTCACTTAGTGTAGCCTTCATTTTTTCATCTAATTCGCAACCAAAATCAACCAGTTCTGTGAGCATCTTGATCACCAGTGTTTTGAATTGTGCATCTGATAGGTTGGCTATCTCTTGGACGCTTAAAAGTATTGGCTCTGGGGCTTTGATTTCTTCTTCTGTTTGAGCCATAATTTTTTGGTCAGGCCACGTCTGTTACGTATGAGGGGCAGAGCCTTAGGTGTTCACCAGGGTGGGGCAACCCAGTTGCTGGGTTGTGAAGCTGTATATGGGGGTGGGATTAGTGGGGGAACAATGGCGTTTATTCCACTCTCTCTTGGATTTTGGTCCCCTCTGCCTCTTCCCACAAGCAAATTGGGCCTTTCTGATGCTGGTTCCCGGGTGGGTGGGCTTGTGTACATTCTAGGACCCTGTGGGTCTCTCCAACAAACTCTCCTGTGAGGCTGGGAGCCTCTCCTGGTACTGCAACCCCCGAAAGTTTTTTCAATCAGTGCTTTTAAGCCTTACTTCCTGGCGCTGGGGCCCTGGGTTGCACGGTCTGTCTCACTGCCCATTTTTTGCCTGGTTTATCTGCATGTGAATGTGTGTCCGTGGTCAGCCACCACCTTTTCCTGCCAGACCCCTCTCTGCCTGCCGCTGGCCACCGACTCTGACCCTCTTACTGGTCTGGATGAATGGTTGTCAGACTTCCATACAGTTCAGTTTTCTGTCTGTTCTGGTTGTGTTTTTGTTTCTCAATCTTTGTTGTCCTTAATTTTGGTTGTGCGAGGAGGCACAGTGTTCCCACCTACGCCTCCACCTTGGCCAAAAGTCTACTTTCTGTAATTTTTGACCCTACGCCGCTCGTTTCCCTTGGAAACTTGTGAAGGCTGTTTGAACACAGAAGATGCTCACCTGAGAGTTTCCGGTGTCACGAGCTGACGCTGCCCCACTGGCACCCTGTGTTCATGCTGCTTCTGCTCCTCACCTCTTTGTATCTCTTTCCAAAACTCCTTTGTCCCTCTCTCGTTGTAAATGTGAGAATAATGCAGCCAATTTTCATTATTCCTGGTAGTTAAGCTCCAGAAAGTTGCCGTAAACACTGAGTGAATATTGCAACATTGCTCCTAGGAGAAATAGGTGCACACACACATGCACACCTCACAGAGATTATAGTCTTAAATCCTAAAACAACTCATCCTGGTAGACTTCTATTTTTTTATTTAAAACAGAGAAAATGAAGTTCAGAAGTGTTTGCTGACTTGCCTCAGGCAGCCCCACGAACAGGTCCCGAGCTGGGACTCCGGCTGACACAGGAAGGCAGTGTGGCCTCGCTCAGCCTCAGCGGGAATGTGCCGTGATGGGCAGATGAGAAGTTCCACCACCCTGCAAACATACCTGATGACAGCAGAAGCGCGGAGCGCACTGACTTTGGGACTCTGAATAGATTTTGGTGAGGAGGTGAATTTGTAAATATGGGACTTGCAGACATCCATTGTATGTAATCTTTTATCCTCTGTCACAAATTAAAGAATTATTTGTCTGATTCTTTAAGTGCATCTCCAGGGGTGGGGGTGTTTGAGCAAAGGGGTCTACACCTCTGTGCTTCGGGGTCTTCATCTATAAAGTAGGAAGGAAAACGCCAGCTTAGAGGACCAAGTAGCTTAATGTGAAAGTGCTTAACAAACAATGACGTACATGAAAGTGCTCAGTATGTGGTGTTACTGCTCCTTGTACTCGTGCAATAGTCCTGAACCCACAACGCAGTGACAACCTGGTCCAGGGCACCGCTCCCAGGGATGCCCACGGAACTCGGGTTTACGTGGTCTGTGAACGTCCTAGGAGCTATCTGAGCCTACTCCCTTCTCTCGTTGACCACTTAAGAAACTTGTACTGAACATGGATTATGAGTTGGACCCAGGGAGCTGCTTGGTGGCAAGAAAATCAGAGCTGAACTAAAGAGACAATCAAGTACCAGATCCAGACCTCGAAGGATGAGGTGAAGACAGACCTGTCCGCAGATGAAAAACTAAGAGAGGGGTCCGTCTACCCAGACTACCTAGGAGGAGGCGGGAGAATGGTCTGTCGTCCAGATAGTGCCCAGGCCTAAAGTCTGTCTGCCCTGCCCACAGGGACTGCTGCAGAGCAGCCGGTGGAGGGGACGAGAGTGCAGGGTCACGGAGGCCACATGGAGAATGTGCTTCCAGCAGGAGAGAGGCTGGTTGGGCCAAAAGTTACTGAGGTGCCCAGGACAATGCAGAGAAAGGCTCTTTGGATTCTGCGTGCCACCTCATTTCATCCTCGTGTGTCCCTGTGGAGGTGGGTTCAGAGGGACAAGTGTCTTACTGATGACCGCACAGGTGGGAAGTGCCAGAGGCGGGATTTCAATGCCTCCAGCTGCGGGCTCCCCTCCAGGCCCATAGCAGCATCTGGGTAAGAACCACACGGGCTCCATCAGGGACTCTGAACTGGCCACCCTAGGAGGACCGCCAGCCCGTGGCAGTCGAGCTTTCCCTGACTGCTGACCACCCCGCAGGCTTGGTTCCAAGGGCTTGGCCCATGCGGACTCTCGTTCTTCACAGGAGTTGCAGAACATTCTGTGAGGTGACACACTGGGCAACGTTGACATTGCCTTCTGAAGAGAGGTCTCAGGGTCCTGCCTCACACCCGTTTCACAGCTGAGGAAACTGAGGCTGATGAAGTGTAATAACTTGTCCAACCGACATCACTCAGCGTGCCAATGGCAGAGCTGGGGCTGGGGCTGGGGCTCAGGCAGTCTGGCTCCGGAGCTCGCCCTCATTGCCCTGAGCGTCAGTCAGGAAATGTTTCCATTTGTCCTTTCTGAGTCAAAATTTTCTTAAATGGCAGAAATTCAGCTCCTGCCTTGTCCTGTCCGGTCCTGAAGGTCTGGGCTACCCTATGAACCACCCAGGAGCCTGATGGAAAAGGGGAAGGAGCTGCAGATGGGAAAGAAAGTGCACTTGTCTGAAATAATCTTAGAGGCCCTTTGCTGCCTAGAGTGGGAAAGGGGGAGGGGTTTAGACACCCCCCACCCCCCACCACTGGCCCTGATCAACACTTGGGTGTTGATCTCTTGGGTTCATTTGCCTTCATGGTAAGGTTCCATTTGAAATAAGGGTTGTTGAAGTGGGGGGAGGAGGAAGGGAAGAGATCTGAAAACCAATGGCCTCATATTCATTAGTTTTGAAACTTGAATGTGATCAGGGTACGTGTTAACTTGCCCATGGGATGGGAACTCTCTCTGCAGTATAAGAGGCTGCAGAGGATTCTGGGAGGCTGGTTGGAGCCACAGGTGGGGAGCTTAGCCTCCTTCCTGATGGACCTTGTAGCTGAGGATCCCTGGGTTCTTCGGGGCTTCCACCCCTGGCCCTGCCTGCCAACACCCATACCTGAGCCCATTATTTCAGCTGCACCCAGGTCTCGCAGCCCTGGGATCGAGGGTGCCCCCTCCTCTGGCCAACCTGGCCCTGAGCTCCTGCAGATGCTCCTCATTAGTGACTGGAACGCCGGCCTCACTGCCTTCCAGACCTAGCAGGGGCTGAGAGAAGTTGAAACAACAACCCAGACCGCCTTCCAGCACTCCATCATTATCCCTTCCCTCCCCGGGTCCCACCACCAGGTAATTCTATTGTTAATTAAAATCCTGCAGCCTTTAATAACACAGTTCATAATTGCTGTTTTCATCAACCCTGGATTGGCTGTGCAGGCCTTGAGGGTGACTCAGGGTTTTGCTCCCTGGGGCTTGGCTGTGATAAAGCTCTCTAGCTATATATCCACCCACTCGCCCTCGGCCAAGAGTCCTCCACAGGCTTCAATAGTGGGGCGAGGGTGATCAGCATTCCCCACCCTGGGGACCACCCCAGCACTCGCTCAAAGTCTCCAAAGAAGGAGGCTGGCTCTCCACTCCCAGAGACAGGGCTCCAAGGCGCAGTACCCAGCTACACACACACTCCACACGCTGACTTCGTCTACACGCGGCCATGCTTTTTCTCCTCCACCTCCCCTTTGATGCATCCCACTGCCAAGCCCCCACTGTGCAAGTGAGGAAGCTGAAGATCAGAGGGGAAGGAGAATTTCCCCAGGCCACACAGCAGGCAGGCACCAGAGCTGGGAAGCCCGGGGTCCAGACCAGCTGTTCCTCGCCATGCTCTCTGCTCGTTGACTTGCAGGAACTTCGCTACTTCCTTGTTCCCAGCCGCCCCCTCCACCCCCTTTCCCACACACTCACTGCTCCCCACCCCAGCCCCTGCTTCTCTTCCTTGGCCATTCTGAGTGAGGACCTGGGGTCCTGCAAATGCCATAAGGAGAGCCAGGATGTGGGATGGGGAGGGAGAAAATGGAAGGGACCAGGAGGACCATGGCTAGAGGTCACGAAGGTCAAAGGTTGGGAGCCCTGTGGCAACAATAGTTAGGGCAGCCACGTTTGGCCCTGACTTAATGACCGACTGGAGCGGACACACTGCTGCCCCGTCCAAAGTCTCATTAAAATCTTAAGGATTAAGATTGCTGGGAAGGTGACTGAATTACTCTCTTCTGAAGACAGCCACCCCACCTGAGGCCCCCAAGGCTGACCCTGTCCTGGGGTAACCTGCATTTGTGAGAGATGGGTGCTGGGTGCTGGGCTATGAAGGCCTCTACCTCTAGGGACTTTTTACAGCGTTCCTTCCCTTTGGGAGTTCAGGTCCTGCTCCCTTCACCCTGCCCCTCCCCCAGAGTCTCCAGACGCTCCAGCCCACTGCCAGTTACCCAGGCCCAGCTCATGCTCCAGGACAGAGGGCATGGATGTGCTTAAGCTGCAAATAACCTCCAGGACGTCTAGCCAAAAGACTCTGAAAGCCAAGGACCCCTTCAGTGTCTATTATGGCTCTGAGTTCGCTGTGTCATCCCCGTTTTGAGGATGAGGGAACTGGAAAAGCAGCCACTTGGCCCAGTCTGCAGAGCCGGAAAGTGCCAGAGGTGGAGATCGAACCTGTCTGCTTCCCATGGCTCACAGCCTCGCCGACCCCCCTCACTCGCTGCTGGCTTTGTGAGGATGTCGGTCCCCTAACCGCCCAGCCCTCACTGATGCCTCAGAGGGAGGATCATATTCACTAAGGCTGCTTTCATCCATTCACTCATTCATTCACTCAACAGATACGTTCTGAGTCCCCACCCTGTACCAGGCTCTGTGTCGGTCATGGGGACACCTTGATGAAGAAGATGGGGGACAAAGTCCATGTCCCCCTGGAGTTCCTATTCTATGGAGGAACGCACCCAATAAACAAAGTAAATAAGCAAACTAAATAGATGACAGGTTAGATGGTGACACATGCTGAGGAGAGAAAGGTGACAAGAAGAGTCCGGGGAGGGGCAGAGGGTGAAATTCAAGATAGGTGGCCAGTGGAGGCCCCACCAGGAAGGCGACTCTGAGTACAGGCCAGCCGCAAGCTGGCAGGGGCTGGTCTCCTGAGCTCCTCCGGGCGGAAAGCGCAGCCTCCCCACCAGCCCTGCCTCCCCATCCTGTCCCCATGGGACAGCCAGCCAGGGGCGCAGCCACACCCGGGGGAGGCTGTTTCGAGCAGGCAGAGACTCCCCTGTTCCTGGGCTCCAGCCCATGCACCCAACTCCAAACGCTGCCCAGACCCAGCTCTCCACTCTGGGTGACCTTTCTGACACGCAGGACATCTAGTATACCCCGACAAAGGAATGCCTGTGGACTTCCTGCAGAGACCACTGTAGGACCTCAGGGTATGCAAAGAATCACTAACCCAGAGGTTGCCTGTTCCCTGGGGCAGATTCCAGTGGGCCCCAACTACTGGGCTTCAACCCATCTCGACAGCCTCCGTGAGCAACGTGCCTGGCACTGCCATCCTGGCCGGGGTTCCTAGGAGGCTCATAAGTGAGTCAGCACATTCTGCAAATCTGATTAGCTAGTTTCCATGTCTTCACCTCTGTCAGGCGCCCAGTGACGAGACCCAGTCCCAGACTGGAGCCTGGTGGCGTGACACTGGAGACCTTCAATGAAGCGGTGCTGGCTGCCCCTCTCATAGCTTACAAGCTTTCTTTCCGGAGGATCAGGGAGGAACGCCGAGCTCTGCCCAGTGTGTGAGCAGAACATCTCTTCAGCTCTTATGTGTGGAGGAAAGGATTGGAAAGGTGCGGATGAAGGTTTAAATGGAGGAGTGAAAGCGTGACTAATGCAAGACAATCTGCCTGGGGTCTTTTTGGAACCATCATGGGCTGATTCCACAGGGCAGAGTCATGGGCTGATTCCACAGGGCTTCCTGGGGGTTACAGGAAGCATTCTGCTCAAGACTGGAGGGCAATGGGAGAGGTTATGTCAGAGTGGATGACAGGCACAAATGCGTGGGAAAGGGAGCTGCCTCGGATTGGGTGGCAGGGACCTTGCCTTGGGATCCTGATGTAGAGGAAACCCAAAGAGTAAGCCCCTTTTCATTCATGAGGAAGCTGAGGCTCCGCGAGAGTCAGCACCTTTTCCCTGTGGTGCAGCGGGATTCACCGGCATTTCTCTGGCTTTCAAGTGGCGTCTCCTTTCCAAGAGCCGGCCAACACCCCCAGATGGATACCTCCTTGTGGGTGGGTGGGCCCTGGTCTCTGACAATGACCCTGCCATGAACCTTCCTCATCTGGGGTTGCAATGAGCTGCCTGAAAAATTGAGGACATGTTTTGTTCAGAACTGTCACGGGAGGCCCTCCTACGGCCAACAGGGTCACAGATGCCTCTTCACTCCATTTGTGTTTCTTTTCTCCATTCCCTCAGGCACCCAGTACCAGGATCTCACCCCCTCCCACCTTGACACCAAGGCCACCTAGAGTGCCAGCAGGGGGCAGTGTGGAGCGGAGGGAAAGAGCAAGGGCTCTGGAATCAGATGGTCCTGGATCTCCACGCTGTGCCCTCTGAGGCAAGTTACGAAGCCTCTCTGAGCCCCATTGTACTAGTTTCCTATTGCTGTTGTAACAAGTTACCACAAATTTAATAGCTTAAAACAACTCAAATTTACTATCTTGTAGTTCTGGAATTGGAAGTTTGCAATGGGTCTCACCGGGCTGAAATCAGGCTGTGTGTTCCTCTCTGGAGGCTGCAGGGAGAATGTTTCCCCACCTTTTCCTTGGACTTTCCAAGTCCCTGGCCATAGCCCCTTCCATCCTCAAAGCCAGCAAGTGGCCTCTTCCAATCTCTAACTCTGACTTCCCCTTTGTTTTAAAGGGCCCCATGATTTTGCTCGGCCCATCCTGATAATGCAGGATAATCTCCTAATCTCAGTGGTATCACTCTGCCCACCACGCCCACTTTCCTGCCTGAGGCTATGAAGTCCCGATGCCTTTGTAAAATAAGGGCCCGGAGCACAGGGCCTGTCTCAGTCCCAAGCAGATGTCTAATCGATGGCTGCTGTGAGTGTATGCTTTTATGATACATTATTTCAGGACAAACAGTTTAGAGAGAAATGTAAATGCACCAGGGAAATGCAAATAAAAGCCACCGTGTGGTAGCACCTCACACCCAAGCCAGCTGGCTCCTGGTCTCTGGAAGTTTTCGTACCTGGGGTCCGTCCACTGAGCCTTCTAACTCTTCCTCGGATATCTCAAAAAACCCTGTTCTAAGTGAATTTGCTAACTTGAGGTCTTGTGCATTTAAGGGAAATTCAAGCCATTGATTGTCACCAGGTTGTTTCACAAAAAGACATGCAAAGTCCTTGAATCTGTCAGTTCTTTTCCTTAAGAGACAGGACATCAGATTTCTCCTGTGAGGCAGGCCCAGAGCCTCCCAAGACGTAGCTTCATGGAGGAAGGAGAGGTTTAGGCTGCTCAAGTTCTTAATGCCAGGCCAAGCTTCTACTTGTGGCTTCCACGGACAGTCAGGTAGCCCGTGCCCGGCATAAACTACTCCCCCCCCCCGCTGCGTGTCAGGGGCCTGAGCATGGGGACTGGGGTTCAGCCCACACTGCACTAGCCAATGGCATTTGGGCCCCTGGGCTGGCTTCTCCCAGAAGGGGGTGCCTGCAGGCACAGAACAAGCTCAAACTCTGCTTCTCAAGCTAGACTGTCCATCTTGGGCAGTATGTGGTTCTTCTGCACAGGGCGGGGGTGCTTCTCGGGGCGATTGTGATGCATCTCGCAAGTGGACAGTGTTCAGTGTCATTGTGCACCATTCTGTATTTAAGGAGACAGGTTTCTGCCTCCAAGCTTAGTTGTCATGGCAATGTCCAATTTCTCTCCAGGTGTCTAGCCATGCTCAGCGTCTGCTGACTGGTCTCGACCAGTCAACTGTTCACATAGCCCTGGGCCTTGAAGCAGCCCTGTTCCCACCCCTTGGGCACCCCCCAGGGATAGCCCTGGGCCTCCTGACTGCACTTTTCAGGGGCTTGTCAGAAACCAAGGCCTGCGAAGGACTTGAGGTGAGGGAGGGCTGTCCAGCAGAGAAGGGCAGCGAGGCCCTCCTTCCACAGGTCCCCTGCACATGCTCTCATGGGCCTCTCAGCCGGCCCTGAGAGGCCGTCTCAGAGGAAACACAGGCCCTCTGCGCTCTCAGAGGCTGCCTGGCTTGTGTCCTGTTTGGGAGAAGGCTGATGTTAAAACCTCCACATGACCTTGGACTTCCGGTCCAGAGCCAGATGGCATCAGCAAAGCAAGGTGCTCTGGTTACCTATCACTGCATAGCAGGTCACCTTAAAGCATAATAGCTTTAAATGCTATATTATTTTCTCTCTCATGACTCTGTAGAGCTGACCAGGTTCAGCTGGGCGGGTGGCTCTGGCCTGGGTTCGCTCATGTAGTTGCAGGTGGGTAGCAGCCATGGCTGGAGTCGTCTACACGCTCAGCGGGGCTGAAAGTCCAGGATGGTTTCTTCACTCACGTGAGGCCTGGCCAGATCCCTCTGTCTCCCCTCCAGACATCCCCAGGTGGCAAGCTTGGGCTTCCTCACAGTGCAGAAGTCTCAGAGCAGTCAGACCCAGAGCAACCCCTCGCTGAGAGCCAGGTGAGAGCTGCAAAGCTTTCTTCTGATGTGGCCTTGGACGTCACTCAGTTGTGTCCACCACATTCTATTGGTGCACACTGGGCCAGCCCATACTCAAGGGGAGGGGCTATCCTAGAGCAAGAACTGCAGGAAGCATGTGGTTCATTGTGGGGGCCATCTCTGAAGATTACCTACCACTAGGGGGCTTCCGATGGCAGGGGCAGGGCTGAGGGAACAAGGTCAAAGGGCCAAGACAGGCCATCTCGACTGTTCCTTCTGATTCAGGACTGAGCTGGACTTTTTCAGGAATATTGTCATTCATTGATAACAACAATTCTCTGTCTCTTGCCACATCGATGACGACTCAGAGCCAGCCCTGTCCTCAGGATGCCCAGAGTTACCAACTCTTAGGAATATAAGTGCCTTTTCCCATTGCTTTATACTTATTCCTGTCTTCCCCACTTAATCCGAACCACTGACTCAAATCTGCAGTTTATTAACTGAAGCCTATGCCATGGTCCAGCTATCTCAGAAATACTCCCCCTCAAGCACAGTCTCAAAATCCTTTAACTCACTAGCAGGTTCACAGCCAGACCGAGGAGGCACACAGCTCTGTATCTGTCCACCCCTGTGATTCTGGCCAAGCTCTTCCCTTTCCAAGCCTCAGTTTTCTCCTGTAAGAGAAGAGGTTTGGGAAGAGAGGTGAGGTTGACCAGAAGACTAGACTCCAAGAGACGCCGTTGTGACCAATGAGTTCCAACTATCCCTATGGCCTTGGACAAGTCCCTGTCATGCTCCTAATCTCCCACCTGTAACACGGGATGTCAGACAAGATGGCTCTGCGCATTTTTCAGGCACCGTCGTTCTTGGATTCAGACTCCCATCTGGACCCACTTAAGCACCTGCAAGAATGTGTTTAGGTTTGGGATTCCAGCCCCACTGCTGAACACAGATTGTCATTCCCGGACCCAAGTGCCCAGCAGTTCAAACATTGCAGACAGGCAGACACTGCCACGGAAACCGATCTGGAATCCATTCACTGGCTCCCAGCTACAGGTGAGTGATAGGCTGGGGCGAGTGGCAGGTTGGTATAGGAGAAAAAATTAAGATGAGGGGTCATCCAGGCTGGATAAAAATCCAGGCTCCTATTTGGTTATGGTATGGCCTCAAGAAATCCCTTAACCTTTCAGAGCCTCAGTTTCCCCACCTGTAAAGTAAGAGCTATAATGCACACTTCCCAGGAAAGGCCCAAGGATTCAAGATCATGCCTGAGAAAGCCTGATATAGTGTCTGTTATTATTCAGACTGCACACTGGAAAGCGACGTCTGTTTCAAAGGCAGTGGTGCTGAATCTTGTCACCAGTGCAGAGCCTTCGGGAGATAATTTAGGAGGTCTGGGTTTGGGAGCGCCCCCCCCCCGCCGCTGAGCTGCCATCTCCCCTGCCGGCCGGGGGATGGATAGACTCAGCGGCCAGGCTGGAAGGACTGACGGTGCTGCCGCCTCCAAAGACGCCCTGGGCTGTCCCACTCTCCGTCACGCTGTGCTAAAAAACGACTCCAAAGAAAAGTAAGCAGACACGCCAGGCCATAAATATTTCAGAGCAAAATGAACGTCCTCTCCCCAGCACTGACTTGCCATATATATTATTTATAAATCCATAACTTGACTTGAAAGGTAGTCGGCGAAAGAATAGGCAGTCTCAGATTCACTTGGTGATTGGAAAAACTATCTAGAAGAGGGGAAGATTGTGTCTTGGCTAGACGGAGGTCACAGGAGGTCATCTGGCCGGGTTCCAGCCTGGCCCAGAGGGAGTCTGGCCAGAGTGGCCAGTCCGAACTGTTGGGACAGGCCCTGGACGCCAGCAAAAGCCTAGGTTCACTCAGCCCAGGGCCTCACTGGCTTTGGGGGAAGCTTCCATTAAATTACAAACGAAAGTCCCCAACTTAAAAGAGAAAAACCACCTTCCATCCACCTCTATAACAGGGAGTGGAGCTGTTGTGAGAGCAGAGGCTGAGAAGAGCTTCCAAAAGCTACTGAGTGAGCAGAGAGAGCCCTGGACCAGGAAGAGGGAGACTGGGGTTCTAATCCCGGGTCTGCTCATTCACGGCGTGACCTCTGGTAGGTCACTGTGTCTTCCCGGGCCCATTGTTCCCATCCATGAAGTGGAGAGCTCAGGAGTCCTCACCCCGTGAGACTCAGCTTTCCTCTCCTATTAGAAATGCCTTGTGGCATCTCCTTTTCTCTCCAGAAATAAAGTTCATCGATGATAATAACCTATCCGCATACATAATTTTACAAATTAGTAAAGTGACACCTTAACTTGCATATAAAGAAAAAATAAAAGGAAAGTGATTTATAAGCAAACAGCATGTGAACAGTGTGGAAACGCTGGGGTGCGTGCACACCAGGGGACAGAAGGAAGCAGTGGAACCCGGCACCTGCTCACACACTTGCCACCGATGCGGCATCTCAGACGCGGGCTGACGTCGCGCTGCCGCATCGGCCACTCGGACACCACGGGCAGCCTTGCGTTTGGGGTGCAGCTGTCTGAAATATCTGTGACAAAACGAAGGACAACCGTCCCTCCGTTTTCACCACCGCTGCGTTCTGGGGAGAGTCGGAGTGTTAAAGTTGTGCAAAGAAAACACTGTGTTAATGTGTAAAACAGACTTTGGTTCTAGGCTCACATTATTTTAAACAAAGTTTTCTCCCACGGGCATGTCTGGTGGGGACCTTTGCTGTTTGAGTGAGAGGTCGCGACCACTCCTCACAAAAGGGGGCCATAGGGCACACTAGGGTCCTGAGCATCCCCGTCCACCCAATGCCAGCCCTTCCGCCCCGGGTTGTGCTGACCGACCACACCCTCACGCACGTCCAAAACCCCCAGGGTGGAACAAGCCCACACAGAGCCACCGGAAAATCTGTCCCCAAGGCTTTTCTGCTCTGCTGTGATTCTGTGACACCATGGCTCGATGACAGACACTAACCTAAAGGCCAGATTGGCCTCCCGGTGACCACGTCATCTCTGCCCTGCCATCACACTCGGTAGCAGGGTGGCCAGACTTGCCAGACGCACCTGGCACTGCATGAACGGAGCCTGGAACCAGCCAACGCACGTGGAAGTGGTCCCTGATCCTGACCCTCTTCCCCTCTGCCTGCTCGGGCAGTCGGCACCTGATGGGCATGGAGGGGAGTCCAGCACCCCACAGGTCTGGATTCTGAGCTGTCTGAATACTGTGCCCAGAGGAGGTGAGGGGCCCAAGCCGGTCTCCTAGGCCGTGAACACCCTCACTGTCCACCCCTCACCCTGCCGCAACTGTCAGCCAGTGGGAGAGAGGGCAGGTGCCACGAAGAGACGACGCAGAGAGTGCAGGGCTCACCCTGAGCGCTGGCTGCCTGCTTGACTGAGAATGCTAACTCGCTCTCAGAGTCAAGGTGTCTTGAAGACAACTGTAAGTGTGCTCCAGAAGGTCCGGGTCTACGGCATTCTTCCTGAGAGAACGCACCCCCCCCCCCCCCCCCCCCCCCCCCCCCCCCCCCCCCCCCCCCCCCCCNGTCTACGGCATTCTTCCTGAGAGAACGCACCCCCCCCCCCCACCGCCCCACTGCCCCACCACCCTGCAACCCCAATCGCATCCACAGCCCCCAGCTGCCTACCCTCCCTCAGACGGGGCCAGGCACGCAGAGTCCTAGGGGCCGTTGTTCAGCCCCAGGAAAGGCTTCCGTGCCCACTGCCTCGGCTGGCTGGGCCTGGTTTTACTTTTTCTATGATGTGCTCATTATAAGGAACTTAGAAAATGCTGAAAAGTATGAAGTAGAAATAAAAGTCACCGGTAATTCCATACCCCAGAGGTAGTTCCAGTTACCATTTGGGGGGTGTGTGTGTAGGTGTGTGCGCACCTATATAGGTGCGTGTGCCTCTACACATATACACATACACACACATAGCTATCCTACAGGATAGTCAGCCTGAACTTGAATTAGTATAAACTGTCCCCGACTTTTGTTCCCATCTAAGGAGACGGTCACCCGGGAAAGCCCCATGGAGGCCATCAGACAGGCAAGTCCAGCGGGAATGCGGGCCTCCTGGTGGGAAGCGGAGGACTCAGAAGGCCCAGGAGAAACCGCTGGCCCCGAGGCCCAGCCCAACTGCTTGGGAGCTGCAGGACACGTGGGGACCGGCTAAGGGAGGATCAGGACCCATTGGGGTTCTCCTGGTGGCGTCCTGTTAAAAGTGAACTGAGCACCAGGCTGCTCAGCTTCCTGGCCAAAGAGGCTGCCCTGCACCTCCCAGCCTGTGCCCATGGTCCGCGAGCGCTCAGGACACAGGCACCGTCAGAGAGGATCCGGGTCTCTAGGAGCCACTGAGCAGTTGCCTGGCCCATGCCAGGAACCAAGAGGGTCCCCAAACTCCGAGGGTCTTCAGACCTGGGGCTCACAGCTACATCAGAGAGGTGACATGCCCATGACACCATGGAATGACAGCAGGCACGTGCCACCACGGGTAGCCAGTGCGGGGGTGCTCAGATGCCCTGCCAGCCACCAGTCACCCTCGAAGCCTCAGTTTGTTTCAGTCAGCTTTAAAATGGGCATAAAAATTGTGCCGACACCCTAAGTTTACCAGGAAGACCATGCATATAAACTGCTCAGTAAATGGTCTCTTATAATTATCATATCCAGAATCTCCCCACGTCTCTCCAACCAGTTTCTGTAAGAAGTCCTGTGTTTGTGACTCCCGGCCCCCACCCCTGACCGCAGGACCCCCCTCCCAAAGCCTGGCGCAGCAGCGGGAGCGCCACGCGCGTCTCACACGGCTCCTGGCCCCTCTGCTCCCAACGAGGCCATCGTGGATGCTGCTTCTCCCTCCCCACCAAGACCACCTGTCTATACAGAAGCCCCTTCCTCACGGCCAGAGAAAAGGGCCTGCCTCTCAGGGCACCCCATCTGTTGGCTAAGGTTGGAGATGCCTCCCCATTCTAAGCTGTCCCCTTCTGGCACTCAGGCCCTGGGCAGAAGGCCTGTACCCGGCTCTTCAGGGTCCCGTGTCCCAGGTCTTGCCTGCAGCTGCCTCCATGTGGACTGGACCCTAGGCCAGGGGCCAGGCTGGGTGTAGATTTTTCCTTTACCCGCTTGCTCAGACTGATGACCCCAGATGGGGGGCCCACCTGCATCCCAAGGGCTGTAACATTTGACCACGCCAGTGGACACACATCTGACATCCAAGGTTAGTGCATCGAGGTACAGAGCAGTGGGAGGTGGGGGAAGGGTAGCAGAAGGTACACGGGCTGCCAACAGTCCAGTCGGAAGGCTTCTCAGAGAACCTGGGCTGGGGAAGCCTGGCGCTGGTGGGGCCCGCTGCTGAGGGAGCATGGACCTCCCAGGAGAGGAAGGATGTTTACCCAGCCCCCAACCAGAGACAGATGTCATCCGGCCAGCTGGCAGCCCACGAGGCCACAACATCCCCCAGGGGCCTGAACTCTCAGGCTCTTTAAGATCAAACACCTTTCGTGCAGGCATTTGAGGGAAAAAGAGCCCTTGCCGTGCCGAGAGGTGATGGAAGCAGGGCCCGGAGCACTGTGCCGCTTCTCAGGGGCAGAGACCCTTCACCTGGGACACGGAGTCTGCGATCACTGACACTTGGGGCAGAGACCCTTCACCTGGGACATGGAGTCTGCGATCACTGACACTTGGGTCGGTTTGGGGACAGAGGCAGAGTGAACGTGCAAGCCGTGGAGGCAGGGCCAGGCCCCACAGGGCCCGTGCAAGTGACCGCAGGCTGGTCACTCACACACAGGCAGGCCCAGGGGCCACTTCCTGACTGTTACCTTCCAGCAATGGGACGACGTGACCCAGGGGCCTGCTTGCCCCAGGAAGCCTCACCCACTGGCTCACTGCAAGGCTCTCATGTTCTTCTAGTTGGTGGGCACAGAAACAAAAAAAGCGTCCAGGAAATGTGCTTTGTGGGCAACAACGTTCTTCAAATGTGTGTTTCCACCCCCACCCCCAGCAGGACCCGAGATCACGTCTTCTCTCAGAGCCTGTTCCCGGCAGCCCTCAAGGCCTCCTCACAGCAGCTGTCTCCGATCCATCCACCGCAGGCCTCTCCCGGCCTCCTCCCCATCTGTACCCACTCACCCCCAAATTAAAAAAAAAACAGAAATAAAAAAACTGGACGAGTTAATTTGCTCAAATGGAACAGAGTGCAATAACTGATTACATTTTCCCCCAAAGGAAACGAGTTAATTTGGCCGGTGACTCATATGCCAGGCTGCCAGTTACGACACCCCATCCCAGACACAACTCCTCACTGGACCCAGCTGGCAGCACCCGCCACTCCCTGCTGCAGCCCCAGCTCCCCTCCTGTGCGGGGTGGGGGCGGGAGCAGAGTGCCCACAGGATAAAGAGCTGTTTGTGGCACTTCTGAGAGTGCAAGACACACACGCACACATACCCATGCAGAAGCACGTGCTCCGACGAAACTCTGGCAGGGGCCACTCAGTAACTCACGCAGCGATGACCTCTGGATATTATACTGGGGGCAATCCAGTTAAACGAACTCGTTACTAAGTCATTCCTATTTTCCCAGCATCTTAAAGCTTCTGGGGAGAACTTTAAGGGGAAGGATGAGCAGGGTGCTGAAGTGACCTTTAGGTGGAAATCCCTGGCTCAGGATCCCGTGGGTGGAGGCCTCAGATGAGCTTCCGTGTCTGGGCGGCATGTAGGGCACATGGGGACCCCACTCCCACCACTAACACTCCTCATGTGGCCACGTCCATCACTGAAGCAGCACCCCGCTCAGGCGGAAGCCCTCAAGGAAGGCCTGATACTGAAGATGCCGTAGGCCCGATCCTGTCACTCACAAGCTGTGTGGTCCTGAGCAAGACAACCCTCTCTGAGCCTCATTTTCTTCTGTAAATTATCTTGGCAAAGAACAGGCTCCAAGTGGGTCCGATGGTGGTCGGGGGCGGAGAGAGCAGAGGGAGGCACAGCACCCAGGACCCGGTGCTATGGAGGCTAAGCCCACTACAGAAGAGAAAGCTGAGAGAGAGGGAGGAGGCCTGAGAGGTCGGCCAGAGCCTTGGGCCAGCCAGGAAGAGGGAGAGGCCACAACCCAAGCCCCTTTGCACAGGTGCAGGTGAGAGAATGGAGGCGCAGTCCACCCCTGAGTTCAGGGCTTTGTGTGGCCTTTCTGCTCATATTGTCTCTTGGGGCCCCTCTGTTAGAGCTCACGATGTGGGTCTCCCTGGGGCCCTGCGGGGGACTGGCTGATCTCCTAGAGGAACACAGGAAGGGCCCCGGTGACCAGTCCCAGACCTCAGAGTGGGAGCAGGGAAGTGGATAGGGATTGCTGGGAAGGGAGAAGGGTGGGGAAATGCCTGCTGCTTTCCCAGGAGGGCCTCTTGCCTCCTTGGGAAACCCAGGAGCTATTATCAAGGATGAAGGGCAGAGACACTGGTCTCAGAATAAGCTCTAAGAAAATCTCTCCCTGGGGACTGACTTTGTGGGGATAGTGATCCCAGAGGCAAGGCCCCTAGACTTCTGCCTCAACACGAGGCCCAAGGCCGAAGCATAGAACAGCGGTTTACCATGACATGGGGGCCCCAGGGTGCCTCGGCCTGGACAGCAGGCACCAGCTGTGCCTGCTGGTGGCATTTCCAGCCCCGCCCTGCCCTTCACATTGATTGCTGTTCCTGCCTCTAGGCACCTGCACAGCCTGAGGGTGGGTCAAGGCTGGCTCAAATCCTCCCTCTGTCCCTTACAGAGGGACCTTGGGCAAGGAGGTGTGATGGCCACCCTAAGGTGTGGCCCCTGACTCTGTAAGGGGTCACCTCACCGGGGGCTCCATGATCTACAGCCCTCAACCAGTGGGGCCCTCTCCCTCTGCCGTGGACAGCGGTGGCCTGCTGGCTCCTGGGAAGGGCACAAAACCAGGACACACAACGCCAGTCAAATCTGTGCTATGCGTCCTCCAGTGTCCACCACATTGTCACCTGAAGACATAAAACATGTGCTGACGTGTTCCTTCTTTTCCAAAAAACAGGCTCTGAGTATGGCCACAAAATGAACAGGCACATAGCTGCCTGTGTCCATGAGGCCCTACTGTGCATCTGGGTCTCCTTTCCTCCTCACTCTCAGGTCTGGAGGAGCAGATCCCAGCCTTCTCCAGGCCCCAGACACAGCACAAAAAATACTCTTGCACCTGGCTTTTGAGAGCACACAGCATATGGCTGCCGAAAATCCTCATATTTCCCACCTCAGTGTCCTCACACAGGGTGCTTGGGCTGAAGGCAGACAACCAGGTGGACCCAGAGCCCAGCTCTAAGGAGGAATTTCCCCTGGCCAAGGCCCAAGGTGAGCATCTGCTGAGAGTGAGACTGTGGGCAGGGCCTGAGGCATGGGCAGGGCGGGGCGGAAAGGAGCCCCCACCTGGAAGGTGTTTGTAGGTCCTTCTGGGAGATATAGGAGGGTACCCAGCTGCTCCAAGAAGGGGTGCAGGGCAGGGAGAGCAGGTTGCCCCAAAATGCATAGTCAAAGGGGCAGCTCTGCCTGGTGCTTCACTCACACAGGCGCACAGAGGTGCATTTGCACACACACAGACACCATCAGACTAATGTCTTAATGTCCTAAAGCAGATGTGCTTGGCCTCGCCTCTCACTGAGGTTCCAGCAGTAATGGGTTCCCGTTTACCCCTGGGCCCCTGCCCACAGGCACTTCCAGCCTTACCAGCAGGAATTACCCAGTGCCACACGCAGGGACTTTGCTAGGGAGGAACTGTGCTTGCCCCAGATCATGGGCAAATTCAGGGCAGAGCTAGAACAACCCTCCCCCCCAGCGTGGGAGATAGAGCACACCCCTCCCCCCATGACCCCCAGTACCAGGCTGGTTGTGCAGCTCCCATTGTTAGCCTCAGTGAAGATGTGTCCGTGTTTCT
This sequence comes from Sturnira hondurensis, assembly GCF_014824575.4. Taxonomy (NCBI): domain Eukaryota; kingdom Metazoa; phylum Chordata; class Mammalia; order Chiroptera; family Phyllostomidae; genus Sturnira; species Sturnira hondurensis. The sequence continues at coordinate 2,910,350 of NW_028081011.1, read as the reverse complement.
TGACTCAAACATGGTAAGTTCCTTGTGTAGGGAACAGAGGAGGGACCAACGCAGGGCAGGAGGATCGGGATAGAGAAGGGGCCACTTCCCAGGTCAGGGTTCTGTTAGAGGGGAGTAGGGGAGCACCTCCAGTCTCTGGCCTCTGGCAGCCAGCCAGCCCCAGGCAGGTCCTCGTCCTTCCCACCACCACCACCACCACACCCTCTGCCCCCACCTGCAGCCTGACTCACCCCTCTCTTCTTCCAGCCTCACTCCGGGCCCAGCTTTTGTCCAGAACTCCCCCAGCCCTGCTGCATCCTCAGAGCCTTTATTCCTCCTTCACCAGTCTGGACAACTTCCCTTTTCTCTCTCCTCCTCCTTCAGCCCAGAGGCTGGGACTCAGGAGAGGGTAAACCCCCGAACCGGGGTCAAGGTCAAAGCCTAGTGTGCCACCCAGCCTCCCTCCAGCCTCCTCCTCCAACTTCCATCCATTCAACCCTTTAGATGTCAAGTGTCACCTCCTACTCTTTTGATGAGGTTGGGGGCAGCCCCTATCTCCCTGTATCTTCACCCCTCTTTTTGTCCCTGGGGGCTCAGAAGCCAGAGGTACCAGGGACCCGCCAGCCAGCAGGAACGAGGTCACGCCGCCGCTTCCACAGGACGCCGCTAGGTGGCGCCGCGCCAACGAGGATCAGGACAGAAGGGACTGACAGCAATGTTGCAGCTAGGGCCGGCGAGCTAGGCGCTCCGCCCAGCCCTCCCTCCCTCCAGCACCCACCTGGGTACCCGTGCCTCAGGATCCCCATGTCAGCGACTCCGGCCCAAGCCCCACTCTAGGCCCCATGCTCGCCCTGAGTTTCAGGGCACACACCCTGCGGGTCCTCCATGACCTCTACTCCTGTCTGCCCCTTTCCCCTGAGTCCCCCAGGGCCTGGCACTGCCCCAGCCTCCCGGCCCCTGCAAGGGGAACCCTGCCCCTGGGGTGCAGTGCAGTCATTGAAAAACTAGGAAACTTGGTGAGGGAGATGAGCCTGAGAGTCTGGGTTGGGGCTCCCCACCCCCACCCCCACCCTGGTGGGTCATTCTCTCTCTAAACCTTAGTTCCTTTGGCTGTAAAGCGGAGTTGATCCGGTCCACAGCGTAGACGAAGTCAGCACGCACGAGTCCTGGCACCAGGCAGGGCACAGACTTGGCGCTCAGTAAGGGCAGCGCCTCGGTTTTCCGTTTGCATCTCCCTACATTGTACCTCACCTCTGCCGTAGCCCCTCGACTTCAGGGTTCTGGTGCCCCCAGCCTTTCTCGGGGCAGCACAGGCTGCAGCTCAGGAACACCTAATGAACAGCCACCTGCACCCCACTTTGCCACCTCTATTCTCCTTGGCAAAACTGGCTGATTCCCACCCCTCCAGACTCCAGAGAGACAGAGGGAGGGCTTTTGGACAGCACCCCCATTCGCCAAACTCATTCTGGCCTCTGAGTCTGTCCATCCCCACCTCGGGCCACAGGCTCCTGGGACAGATATCCATCCACTCGGTGTGGCCTGGCACCGGGAGGACACAGTAAATGCTCCACAAATGCTTGAAGTGGATTCACGTGACAAAGAGACAGGGCACTAACAAAACATGTGGGCCCTGCTCTGTGTCAGGCACTGTGTAAGGGGCTTCTTTAATGTATTTCTCACAAACATTCTGTGAGCGGTTTACCAACCAGGAAGCCGAGCCTCAGAGAGCCCCAGGTCACACAGGGGCCGGCAGGGGGGTTGAGGACAGACAGGATTGGAGCTCAGGTCCAGCTGACATGGCTTCCTGCCCTGTGATCATCCCCGGAGCCCCAGACATTGCAGCCAAGAACCCCTCCTTCCCTGCCTGAGACTGAACCCTGGGGCCTGGCTGCCGGGCCACTCTCAGACTTCGCAGCCTGCATTCCACTCTGTCTTCCGAGGCTCCTGCTTGTCCTCCACCGGGAAAGAGCCTTCCCGGCCTCCTCACCTGCAACGGGAAGGCTTCCATGACTAGTCCCTAAGTGGCAGCTTCAGTTGACCCTCCATGGGGCCTCAGCACCTAGCTGGGGTCCCTGGCTCAGACACCTTGTGGACCCCGCCAGCAGTCAGGAACCAGTTGATGCGGTTCAGTGGGGTGGTAGGCCCTGCATCCCAAACCCAATTTACACAGAAGCTTTTAGAAGGGCGTTTAGGGTATAGACTGATTGTGCCCCACCCCGCCCCCACCCCCACCCAAATTCCTCTGCCAAAGCCCTAAGCCCCAGTGGGAGGTATTAGGAGGCGGGGCCTCTGAGAGGTAATTGGGTTTGGGTGAGGTCATAAGGGTGGAGCCCTTGTCATGGGATTAGTGCCTTTATAAAAAGAAGAAGAAGGAGGAGAGACCAAAGCGCTCTCCTCCTGTGCACACAAAGGAGAGGTCAGGTGAGGACACAAGCAAAAAGGTGGCCGGCCATCTGTAAGCCAGGAGGAGAGTTCTCACCAGGAACTGAATCTGCCAGCACCTTGATCTTGGACTTCCCAGCCTTCAGAACTGTGAGAAATAAATGTCTGTTGTTAAGCCATCCAGCCCAGGAAATTTTTTATTACAGTGGTCGGAGGTGACCAAGCTGGGGACATGATGATGCCAGGGCCCAGAGGGAACAGGTGACCAGCACAGTTACACAGCACCAGCGCAAAGACTAGACACAAACTGAGGTCTGCCACCAAGTTTAGAGGAAGAAAAAAAAGAGTGGAGAAAAAGAAAGATGGAAAGGGATGGATTTAAAACACACACACTGTGGAGGAGCAAGACAAAGTTAAGTTGTAGGACGCGCTGAGTGAGGGGTGACTCAGTGCTGGAGTTGCCCTGCACTGGGCCCCAAGCCTCCATCACCCCACCACACATCTGTCACCATTGGCTTGTGTAACAGAGAAAGCTCTGCCTTGCCGTCACTGGGACTCATGCCCCTGAACACCGGGGGCTAGGCCAGCCCGAGCAGCCCACTAGCACCCACACTCTCAGGGGCACAGGCTGAGTCACTGGGCACCTGGACATCATGGAGCCAGTCCTGGGCTGGGGTTGGAAGCCTAGGTTCACGTGCAGCTTTCCTCCTGCTGCTGTAGCCTAGGGCTCTGCTTCGAGCTTCATCAATACCACACAGACAGCGAGCTTGGGTAACTGGGCTTGGAGAGCGTGGGCTGGAGGTGGCTCACACTGCGCTAGAGAGAGATTGTGTACATCTGGTTTTGGCAGGAGAATTTACACCATGAAAAGGGGCAAAACCCTGCTGCTCCCCCTCTCCCTTCCTTCTTTGCTTTCCTTCTTTCTCTCCTTCTCTGCCTCTGTCTCTCTCTCTCTCTTTAGAGCCAGTGTTATTCATTTACCTTCAGGGGCTAGGGGGGCAGCACATTCCTCCTCCCCTGACAGGACAGGCCAGCCCAGGAAGCAAGCCAGCACCTCCCAACAGCAGGCCAGGCCCCTCTGGTGCCTTGGAGCCCACCGGGCGGCGCAGAGGAAGGCGGCAACATCTGTTCTTCCACTTGCTTGATTTCTTCTTTTCCTTGCACAAGGATGGGAAACTGTGTTGATTCCCCACACCCCCCCACACACCCCCGCATTTGACATCTGCCTCAAGCGTGTCTGGTCCCAAAGAGTCCCTGGAGGAGATAATATTTTAACAGAGTCACCTCTGGGCCTCTCGGGACCATCAATCACAAGGGGGGATGGTTTCTGAGGTTCAACACAGGGGACGCAGCAGCAAGCCCAAGCCCAGGATAATCGCACACACTGCCCCCGGCGATTGCAGAGCTGATCAATCAGTGAGGTCGGCAGGCAGGGCTGTCAGGAGTTCGGGCAGCACCGGTATGGAGTTGGCCTAATTTGGACATGGGCTCAGCTCGAGCTGGCCTTTGAACACTCTAAAGGGAAAAAAAGGCTTAGCTAAGCTACAAGCAGGATCACAACAGAGATGCTTAACCTACTTAAGGAAAGTGATTGCTTTCAAACACTTCTATTTTAATGCAAGCATTCAGGTACACCGAAAGCGGGTACCCTGGTTACCGACGCTCTGCCCTTTGTTCCTCCGGATCGACACCCTCCTCAGCTCCATCTAGGAGGCAGAGTTGCTACTTGCGCCGAGCAGTAATGAAACCCCCGTTAAGAGTATTCAGCCACCCATGCAGCCAGCCGTCTTTCCTCTCATTTACTCAGCAGCATTTACTGAACGACAGCTGTGGCCAAGCCCCGTTGTGCCCTCACGCTCAGACACCATCCCTGTCACACAGCACCCCCCACCCCCCCCGTGTGGGGTGTGACTGCAGAGGCCCTGGGGGTGGGACCCGGTCAGACCACACACATCCCCGGCTGGCCCAGGCGCTGTGGCTGCCTCCCCACCCAGTGTCACTTCACCTGGCGGCTGCTCCCTCGGCGTGCGCTGGGTGAGCGCAGACGGCCGCAGCTCCTGGGCCAGGCAGGTGGCTGGCGGGGAGGCCTGGGGGCGGAAGCCAGTAAATGCCTGCTCTGGACGCAATCCGCAGCTTTCGTCGGTTCAGCAGAAGAACTCGCTTTACAAGTGAGGTCACAGCAGAAACCCAGGATGTAAAAGGAACGAGAACAGAGCGGCTCCAGCCGAGGTGCATCCAGCCAGCTGGCCCCACCTGCACCTTCCCTGGGTCTTTCAGCTGCGATGTCTTTGGTTTCCACTGAAGTCAGATCTTCCCTTCATCTGGAAGCCAGGTTTAGAAGTCACTCTAACTCAGCGATATTAAAAAATACAAGGCAAATAACTAGGTTAGAACACTAACCCCCGAACACCATGTTCCGCATGCCGCCCTCATCAGCTTCACCCTCACTCACTCCGTGGATACTCCTGCTCCCGGGAGGCCCCAGGCAGAAGCATCCTCTTTTTCCCCACCTGATGGAGCCCTCTCCCGCCATGGCCACCAGTCGCTGTGGCAATGATGCTTCTGGTTACAGCCTCTGCCAGACCAATGACTGGAACACTGACGCCTACAGAAGATACCATGGCCCTGTCCGCACCTGGGATGGACTGGGCCGAGGAGCCAACCCCCAGGACCACCCAAACAACACATCACTCAGTCTTTCATTCATCCGACCACACCTGCATGTGAGGCCCTGTGCTGGGCACCAGGGACACAGCGGGGCCCAGGTTAGACAAAGCTACTGCCCACATGGAATATCACATGGGTGCCAGGAAGGATGCAGGCAAGGTTACAGCCTGGAGTCTTATGTGCGCCTCTGAGGGCAGGGGGAGAGATTTGGAGCACAAGAGAAGAGCCTGAGGGGGAGGGGAGGCTCCTTTGAGGAGGTAGCCTCTGTGTGCCTGGAGGGTTAGCCAGAGCAGAGGGTGCAGGTGAAATGGGTTCTGGCAAAGAGAAAAGCATGTGCAAAGGCCCAAGGGCAAGCAAGAGTTAGAGAAACTTTGCCAGGCATGTGGGGGCTAGAGTTTGGTGAGGATTAGAATGAGAAGGCAAGACAAGGGGCCAGGCCAGGGAAGGCAGCGAGGGGCCTGCAGGCAGTCCATGCAGATGGCCTGGGGAAGGGGGAACCAGCCTTTGCAGTCAACGTTATTCTCTTAGGGCTCCAGCCAGGGTGTCGATGGGGAAGCCAAGGGCTGCAGCGAGCAGGGTGTGCCTCAGGAAGGACACAGAAAGAAAGCTGAGGACCTCACCCTTTGTGCTCCTGTGTCCCAGAGCCCTTGAGAAGCAGGCCTCCAAGTCTGTGCTGCTCTTCACCACAGCCCTCCCCTCTGCCTTGGCAGTGATCCCTGGGCTCCTGGGCACAGCCACGCAGCAGGCCTCGAGCACTTGCCCGTGGGTGAGGTGGGTCCTTGCTGCTCCAGGATTCCCAGAGTTACCGGCCAAAGCACTGCGACCATGGGGTTAGGCCCTCAAGCCAAGGGCTTGGAGAGGGGGCTGCCCATGCCCCCTGCAATGGGGATGTTGTCTGAGATGCTGCCTTCCGCCTGTCCCAGGCTCGCCTGTGGCAATGCACAGAAGGTCCTTGTCACAGGCTTCAGTCCCTGAAAGGAATGTCCCTCTCCCTGGTAGCTGCGTGGGTCCCCACAGATCTGTGGATATAACGACTGATCAAGTTCTCCTAATCGTCAGGCCCAGCAACTGGCATGCAATAATCACAATTTTAGGGATTGATTATTGATTTATTATTGGCTATATATCGAGGGCTTTATATCAATCGCTATGTAGACTGCTTTACAGGCTTCTTGTTTAATCCTCACACCAGCCCGAGGCCCCATGTCACCCACATTTTGGAGATGAGGGAGAGGAAACCACAGGACTTTGTGGACCCGAGTCTCCAACCAGCCCCTCAGCCTCTGCCGTCTTTGGCCCCTGGGGGCCTTCTCTGTCCTTTATCCCATCATCTACATGCATTTCTGTGTGACTGGTAAGCTTCTTTTCCAGACAAGTAGATATGACTAGGCAGACAAACAAATAAATGTAAAATGACGCCCCCCCACCACCACCAAGTACTGAGCCATCACCCTCCACCTAACGGTGTGTGTCTATAAGCCCAGGTGACTTCATTCCCGGGAAGCTCCAGGCTTCTCACGCAGACAAGCCCAGAGCAGGCCTGACCTCCAGTTCTCTGTGTGCCCCGACATCTCAGGGGGACAAGGCTTGGGACCAAGCTAGGATCTTCCTGCCTGAGCCATCCATTCATTCACTCAGTCACTGGTTTGCACAGCACATGACTGGCCTAGGGCTCCAGTGGGATCGCCACTCTGGCTAACCTGTGTCCAGAGGGTTGGGCCTCAGCTGTTGACTGTCGGGGACAGTGGGGGCAACAACTGCAGCCTGAGACAAGAATCACCGCGAGCCTCCAGGACCTGGGACTGTCCTAGGACCGCATCCTGAAGAAGACTCCCAGGTTGGGCCCCGGAATCACTAGTCCTGCTCCCTGCACACACCTCCCTCACCTGCTCAGGCAGCGCAGGGCCTCGCTGCACACAGAGCACCGACTTCCTGCAGCACCGTGGCAAGGCTTCCCCAGGGGTGGCTGCAAGGAGCCTGCCGGGACCCAGAGCCAAAGCATGTGAAGAGGATTGGAGACTCCCACCTTCAATCCTCCTCCTACGGCAGCCCGGCCCTCCGCCCCCAGAGGAGAAAGGTAGTGGGAGAAGGGAGACTTCCTTTTCTGCTTTGTGTCAACACACAGGCAAACTGGCGCTTGGCACTGCAGGACTGACTTCCAGGCCTGATGAGGACCCTCTCACAGAGCACGGCGGCACCTTTCCTGGGGCCCCCTCGACTGTGGCATTGAAGGCTGGGGAGAGGCCTCTGGAGGGGCAGAGCAAAGGCAGGCACGGTGCTGCCCAGGCCTCACGCTGGGCCGCCTGGGCCGCCGCTGCCTGGCACTCTGCTGGCCCGTGAACTCTGCGTGGCTCCTGGAGGCGCCATTGCCCTCATTTTCCAGGAGGGCGCCTTGCAGGCTGAGAGGTGGGGAAAGAGCGGTGCATTATTGTGCACTTTTTCTTAAGTCTGTGATAAGCTCCTTCTATTAGGCTATAGATCTCGTCACATAAAATAGATTTGTGGACTCGAAGCCAGGGAGAGCTGCGCTCCTGAGCTGCGGAAATGGCTCATTTTTTCCCCTCTTCCTCGAGTAACTGATGGTCATGAATTTTTCACCCAAATGTCACCACTAAAGATGTCACCAGCCTCCCACCCCTAGAGATTTTATGATCTGGCTCTAATGGGGTGGGGGCGGGGGCATGGGGAGAGGGGACGGCTGTTGGCCTGGAGTGGGAAAGGGGACTGTTTCGGTAGGGGAGTGGGGACTGAGGGCAGAGGCTGGAGTTTCACTTCTGGAGACAATGGAGTTCCGTTTGCTGAGCAGGTACTGTGGGCCGACCCTCGCCAAGCACTTCACTCCCACAATCTCCCCTTCATCTTCACAGCAACCTGGAGAGGCAGGTGGCAGATGGGCTGGGACTCAGGCTGAGAAACTTGCCCAAGGTCATAAAGCTTATTAAAGCAGCAGAACCACAGGCAAAGCCACCTCTCAGGGGCTCCGGAGCCTGGGCCATTGATCACTGTTTCCGGGCCTCTGTCACAGACTCAGGACCCGAGGCCAGTTGTCCACCTCCCTTTCTCTGGCTCAGGATCTTGAGGAACACGTCAGACAATCTACGGAACAGCGAGGCGGGGCGGTGAGACTTGCACTTGCATTTTGAGCTGGGGAGGAGGCGCGGGGGGGGGGTGAACTCTCACAGGGAGCAGATCAAAGTCACATTCGATGGAGAAGTAGGCTTTCCTCCTGCAGGGCTGAACTCTGAGAGCCCCAGAGGCTCCCTTTGGCAAGGTGTGTTTTCCTGTTGGGTAACTCGTTAGGGTGACCTCCATGGCTGTTGCTGAGGAGGGGGCGGAACCAGAACTGGAAACGCCATCCTTCTGCTCTGGGGACCACAGGCAGACTCCCCCACACCAGGGGCAGCCCTGGGGGGCCTTCATCGGCTCCTGCAGCACCAGAAAGGAGGGAGCCCTGACGCTGCATCCTCTGGGGAGGGTTAGATTGCCAGATTGAAAGACAGGATTCTAGGAAACAGAAAGAGACAGCTGGGTGGGGGGAGGAAAGATGTCCTTGGGGTACAGCTCCCCCCAAAAGTTGCCACCCAATACATAATCCTTTGAGGTAGGAACTGCAAGTCAGGGTTATTGTCCCCATTTTCCAGATGTGGACATTGGAGGTAGTGGAGGAGGGGGCTGGGAGAGCAGGGCTCTGCCCCTGTACCAGAGAACCATGCCCAGCTCCTGCTACCTCTTCTTTCCAGCTGGTTTCTGGCCCCACTGTGGGGTCAGCCCTGACCATTCTGTACCCTCTGGTCATGCTTTCCCAGGCCTCACGCCCCAGAGAACTGGCTGGGAAATCAGTTACCCAAGGAGGCCTGGGGCGGGAGGCAGGCACTGCCCAAACCTCCACGCAGCCTGCCCAGACTGAAGAGGAGGAGGCCCTGGTTCTAGTCCCTTCTGTCCCTCCACTACTCACCTTGGCTTCCTCCTCTGAAAGATGAAGGGGGGGGCTTCAAAAAAGTGAGGCCCCTCACCTGTATCCTCTCTGTCTCAATAGCAACCCACACAGAAACCCTTTGCAACCTGTTGCCCGTGAAGCTGCCAGGGCCTGGTGTTGGGGGAAGGGATGTGTCATCTGAACCCGTGGGACCCTGGGTAGGCCTGGTGGGCTGCAGGGAGGCACCCAGGAGGGAATGACGGTGGCCCCTCAGCTCTCCAGAACGAGGACCCAAGAGGACAAGCAGAGGTCCAGGCCTTCAGACCCTTTACAAAGCCTTCTCCCCAGAGATGAGGAGGCTCATCTGGGGTCTGCTTGGAGCCTGTGGTAGGGAGCAGCAAAGCTGAGGGGTGGGGGCAATGGGAAGGAGGAGATAAATCCAGCACCCACCCCTAAAGGGAACTAGAAAACGTCCTGGATTGATTGACACTTTACAAGAATCAAACACTTTGCACGTGGCACTCCAGGCTGCAGCCGTGTTATTGCCCTATAAATGAGTAAGAAGAATGTTGACTGATTCACGACCAGGAGGAATGGGGCCCGTGACAAGTAAACATGCGATTACGATGTAGCCCAATAGCTCTAATAAGTGCTCCAGCGAGAGGAGGCAGCTCAGGGTGTTGCTGAGCAAGTTACTAACCTGCCCACGGCAAGGAGATGGCTACGAGTACTTCCTGGAAGAGCGGACAAGTCAGCTAATAAACATTAGGGGCCCTTGGTCTGCAGCCGCCCTGCTGGCAGAGAGTGACTCACACCCTGAGGTGGGCCAGGGGGCGGTGGAGAGGGGCTGAAGGAGGGAGGGAGGGGCTGAGGGCAAGTTCGGACTGCTTGAAGGCTTCAAGTTTTATCTTGAAAATACATTTTCTCATTACTTATCACAGCTATGAGCAGACAGATCAATGGGACAGAGAGAAAGCCCAGGAACAGACCCCATAACACACTGGAACTTAGTGTTGATGGAGGTGGCCTCTTACACCAGGGAGGTACAGATGAAAACTTGGGTGTGTTTTTTTAAATTTTTTGTGTATTGATTAGAGAGAGAGAAAGAGAGAAACACTGATTTGTTGTCCCACTTATTTACCATTCATTGGTTGATTCTTATAGGTGCCCTGACTGGGGATCAAACCTGCAACCTTGGCATATTGGGGCAATGCTCTAACCAACTGAGCTACCCAGCCAGGGCCAAAGTTCAGGGTTTTGTTTTTTAATTTTTATAAGAGTTTATTTGAGTGAAACTGATGACATAGGCCAAGGAACAAGATCTCAAACACTCCCAAGAGGCTAGTGTTAATAAATGGTGTGAGCATGCCTGGGACACCACCCAAAGACCAGCGCACCTGGTCACAGGACTCCAAAGGGCCCCACACCCGGATGCAGAGACTAAAACTGTGACAGAATCAGAGGAAAACATGAGGGAAACCCTTCACGACTGGAGTGCGGGGAAAGTCTTCCAGTAATGATTCAAAATCCAAAAACCGGAAAAATGACAGTGAATTAATTTAATGATAAAGTTCTACATGATAAACAACACCATGAACAAATTCAAAAGACAAACAGGGAGAAAAATGCTCACAACTCATCTCATAGCCGAGAGGCCCATCTCCCTACAATGTGAAGCGTTCCTAGAAAACAAGAAGAAAAAGACTAACCGCCCCATGGAAAAGTGGGCAAAAGATTTGCACAGAGCATTCCAAGGGGAAAGACATCTGAGTGGCCCTTACCAAACACACTAAAATGTAGTCTACCTCATTTGCACTACGAGTTACATGAATCCAAACTAAACCAGGATACCATTTCTTACCTATCAGATCGGCTCACGTCCAAAAGCCTGACAGCAGAGCCTGCTGGCGGGCCCGCCGTGTTGGGAAACGGGCTCCCTCACAGGTTGCTGGTGGGAATGAAAAACAGGGCAGCCCTGGTGAAAGGTGGTTTAGTCATTTCTTATCACAGTTACAGAGGCATTTACCCCGGGACCCAGCGATCCCACTTCTGGGAATTTACTTGACAGATACACCTTGAACTCGTGAGCAATGACGTCTGGACCAGCTCCTCCACCACGGCTGGGTGGAAGAGCAAAAACCTGGCACCAGGCAAGCATCCATCCGAAGGACTAGTGACACGGACGATGGTACATCCACACGAGGGAACACTATGCAGCCGTGGGAAAGGAAGAGGAGAGGGGTAGAGAAGGGGCAAAACTCTCCTGTGTGAATCACTCGGTACAAACCCGAAAAGTGGAACCGCATATGTGTGTGCAAGTGCAGGTGATTTCATACATTTACATACAGAGCACTGGACGGACACACAAGGAACAAACTCAGTGTTTCTCTAGGATCAGGGGGATGGGATGGCGAACACATGAGTTGAAATGGAGCTTGTGATGCCTCTCGATGACAGTTTGGATTTTGAGCCACGTGAGTACATTGCACATTGAAACTTTGATAATGACATGAACAGAAACAACTTGTCATGTATTGTAAGTAATCACTGATGTTTATCAGGTGTGTGTCTGGTGGCTTGTTTGTCCCTAAATACCAAGGCCCAGACCCGTAACGACCTGCCTTTCCCCAGATTTGGGAGAAAGGGCTGCAGTCACTGCAGTGACTGATGGGCTCTGAGCGGGGCAGACACTCGGCACCCCAGGGAAGCCCGGGGCTCAGGACCACCAAGCACCTACAGGGCGAAGGGGCTATGGCCAGAGCCCCGGGGCAGGCCTGAGTCAAAGTGGGACTGCCTAGGGGCCCGAGCCCCCACGCCTGGCATGTTCACTGTCCAAACTCCCAGGAAGCAGTTAGGCACCCAGCTCCTGGCTTCTCTGCAGTCTGCTTTCGGCATTAAGGAAGACGGTTCTCTGATTTGGGGAGAGAGGGGCTACCTCAGTGGGCTTAAGTAAGCCCAGGGTCTAGGGCTGGGCTGGCCGGGCCCTGGGCCCTCAGCCCATATGATGCTGGGGGCTGGAGAAGCAGCTCTGGTGCTCAGTGGGGACCTAGTGGGCGTCGTTCTCCTCCCTCCCTTTCAAGATCAAGACTTCCTTCCAGCAGCAGACAAGGGATAGGCAGGGAAGAAGGGAGTCCTAGGTGGTTCTCCATACCCCACCTCCTTCAGGAAGCTTCACTGGGTCCATCGGGCTGGTGGGACACCTGTTTGAACCCCCTCTGCTGGGCCACAACCAGTCCAGGGCTGGAACCCTTGGTCCTGATGGCACCCCACCCCATGAACACCACCTCAGCACTGGCCTGTTGGTCTCCTGACCTGGAGCACCCAGCCCCTCAGCAGGGTGGGTGGGGCTCTGTCCTTATAAACACATGAGCAAGAACAATTTGCAGATTCTAAAGGGCTTTGCACGGACAGTTTCTTTGGGGTGGGAGGGAGGGAGGGAGGGAGAGGAGGGGCTGTCTGACTGTGGGTCCCCACCACAGGCCTGGGTTTTACTGCCCGAATTAAATGCCATGTTTGCTGGCACCCCACCCAGCGGCCTGTACACACCTGTACACGGAAGGCTATAATTTTTCTGCATGAGTCACAGGTAGGATCACACCCAAATTACCGGCACTCCGCTCCTTAGGGCGGGCTGGCCAGGTAGTCGCCTTTGTCTTCCAATTATGCTGTTTTTTATTGCTCTTTTAACTATAACAGAAACACCCAAAGAGGCAAGGTCTGGAGGGCAATTAATGACATATGGGAATGCCAGCCAAAGCCACCAGATTTGGCGCCCATTGAAGGCCCCGTGTCTGGCCCCAGTGCTGGCCTCTAGTTGGGAATAAAGAGGCCCCGTGGGGTAGTGGCTAGTGAGACCGCTCTGACATCCTGCAAGCTCGGTATGTTCAGGTCTGGGCTCTGGTCTAATCAGCTGTGTGACCCTGCACAAGTCACTCTACCTCTCTGGGCCTCCATCTCCTTTCCCATAGAGCTACTGCTGGTGGGTAACTAGGCTGACATTCCATCAACACTGAGTCCTCCGCAGGCCCTCACACAGTTGGTATGTTCAATTTGGGGGCATATTCCTTTTTCCTCCAACTTCCCATCATTTTCTACAGTCCCTGACACATGCCACACGCACAATCGGCACACAGGATAGCTGAGTGAGCACGGGCTTCTAGTTTCCAGCCATTCCGCAAATACTAACCAAAGACCTTAATGTGTCCAGTGCTGGGGGTCCAGAGAGCCCATCTCTGCCCAAAAGGGGCTCGCCCTCCCTGACCGAGAGNTACTGCTGGTGGGTAACTAGGCTGACATTCCATCAACACTGAGTCCTCCGCAGGCCCTCACACAGTTGGTATGTTCAATTTGGGGGGCATATTCCTTTTTCCTCCAACTTCCCATGGTTTTCTACAGTCCCTGACACATGCCACACGCACAATCGGCACACAGGATAGCTGAGTGAGCACGGGCTTCCAGTTTCCAGCCATTCCGCAAATACTAACCAAAGACCTTAATGTGTCCAGTGCTGGGGGTCCAGAGAGCCCATCTCTGCCCAAAAGGGGCTCGCCCTCCCTGACCGAGAGGAGACCTGGAGCAGCAGCAGGCGAGACAAATCGGGGGGACAAATCGGGGGGGGGGGGCAAGTCCCACCCTGGCAAGCCAGAAGGCATGCCTAAGGTGATGCGTGCCTGAGTCCAAGCCCTGGAGGAAGAGCCAGAGGGAGGCAGGACAGGACAGCCATGTTCTCGGCAGCAGAACGAATGCAAAGGTTTGGAGGCGAGACACAGCCGAGGGAGGTCTGGGAACAGCTGTGGGTTGGAAGGAAGAACAGGGGAAGATGGGGCTCAAGGAACCACCAAAGTCCAATCTGAAAGGGCCTTTTCACCCAGGCTAAGGACTTTGAGCTCAGTTGAAAGGACAGGAGGAGCTCCTGGAAGGATTTCAAGTGTTCCAGGGCTCTAGTGGTGAGGGTGGGAGAAATGCGCATCAGGAGGGTGATGGTGGAGGCTGTTGGGAAGCCGCAGCCGTGATCCAGGTGAGAGATGGACGGAGCCTGAGTCTGGAGCAACTTGGAATCTCTCCTCAGCCCCTTCCCAGCTGGGAGACCTCAGGAGAGTGATTTACATACTCCTGGCCACGGTTCCTCACTCCTAAATCACAGTAGCGATGCCTATTCCCCAAGATAGCAAGATTTAATAGGGATTAAAAGCAGTACTATGCCACACTGATATAAAAAAATTGGATAAATAAATAAATGGGGGGAGAAAGTATAGCTCTTCCATCCACCAGAATGCCAGTTAACACTGTAGAAGAAAATAGGAAAGGGATCTTTAGACAAATACCTGGTCGTAATTGTTGCAAATGATGTCTGCCAGCGGAGGCTACACGTAATGCACAGACGTCTGATAGAACACGACGTGCTTGGTGCCCAATGCGATGTGCTCAGCCTCAAATAGTCGTTCTCCAGTTACTGATAAAATAACAAGGGAAGGAGGACAGCACCTGTGTGGGACGAACCTGGTGGGCACACCGGAGCCAGGTGGTCAGGCTAACGCAACAGGACATGCTGCCATGACTCATGGAGAAGCATGCCACCCTTTGTCTCCAGTGTTCTTGCCCCAAACGTGTGACCTCACTCCAGCCATGAGAAAACACTGGACAAACTAAGATTGAGGGAAATTCGACAAAATAACTGATTGGTATTTTTCAAAAGTGCCAACATTGTGAAAGATGAAGGAAAACCAAGGAACAGCTCGAGACACAAGGAGAGTGAGGGAAAGTGACAGTGGGGGATGGAGTGGAGCCCTGGATAGGACTCTGGGACCAGACGGGGATGGTAATGGAGAGATAAGTGAAATTCAAGTAAGATCTGCAGTTTGCTTAATAGTGTTGTGCCAACATGAATTTCCTGTCTTCGATAATTGTGCTGTGGTTGTGGAAGAAGCTAACTTCAGAGAAAGCTGGGGAGGGACCTATAGGAACTCCACAACTATTTTTGCAACTTTCAGGAAAGCTAAAATTAGCTTAAAATGAAAAGTTTTGTTGTTGTTATTTCTTTCAGGGCTCTATCAGTGGTTTTTAACCTTGGAGACACACTGGAATTAGCTAAAGATTTTTAATGATGATGCCCAGGAACCTCCTCAGACCAGCTGGACCAGCGCCTCCGGGGGAGGGGCTCAGGCACGGGCAGCCTTTGAAAGTCCTTCGTGATGCCGACCCGCAGCCCCGGTGACGGGCGCCCTCTCTGTAAATCACCTGGCCCACGCGTGGGCCTTTAGTAAATCATCCCCGCATATACATGGGTCGGTTCACCAGCTGAAAGTCTTGTGCAGTCAACAAATATTGTCAAGTACCTACTATGTGCACAGTTAAGGATGAGCAGGAGAGACAAGATCTCCATATTCTAGTGGGGGAGACAAACAGTAAGTGTGAGATTATTGCACACATGACAGGGGCTTCTAAAGAAACAAGTGGGTATGACAGGGAGGAAGTGTGGCAGGGGGAGCCCATGGGACGGGCGGTTCAGAAAGACCACCCTGAGGATTTGGCATTTAGGGAGACATTCCCACTGGCAAGATGGAGCAAGAAGAGATGTGGGGTGGGCAAGGACCTGTATTTTGCTGTGAATAATGGACACTTTCTTGCCCAAATTCTTGGAGGAAAAATAAGGATGCTCATTACACATGAACAGTACTAATTCTTTATCTTATAAATGTTTCTTTTCTTCTTTTTTTTACTGTTGCTCAAGTAGGCTTGACTTCATTTTCCCTCCACCCTCTTATAAATGTTTCTAAAGCTTTTATTTTTTGCTTATTCATGAAAAGTATAATGGTAGAAAGCTATAATTATATCCACATGGAAAGGAATACCTCGGAATACAATAACTGGGTTTGTTTCTAAATATAAATATATAAATAATTGAATTTTAAAATTTAAATGGAAGATTTTTTTCTGAAAGTTGGGGCCCAAAGCATGGGTGCACATTGTACACGGGAGCGCATTATACATGGCAACATACAGACCAGGATACACGGAGAACAGCACGTGCCAGAGCCCTGAGGCAGCCTCGCAGCCACGGGGAGGGAGGCGGCATGGAAGAAGGACCATGAAGAGGAGCCTGGTTTTCACTTCAGGTGCAGTGGAAAGACTTCAGCAAGGGCTTAAGAAGGGTGGGCTAGGAGAGTGTTCTTTCTCTGATTTAGGATTTTAAAAGGTCTCTGGAAAACAAAAAGACCACTCTGGCTCCCAGGGCAGATGACCAGTAGAGGGCTCATTAAGAGGCTCCTAGCTCTGTTTGGGAGAGAGGTGGGGGTGGCCTGGACCAGGGAGGTGGCCACCGAGGAACTGAGATGCCAAGTCATTGAAACAGGCCTCTGCGTTGAGCCCAGGTTTGGGGTGAGCGGCCCCTTGGCTGTCCAGTCTCCCCTCCAGCCCCTTTGCTGGGCAGCTGAGCCACTGTTCCTTCCAGATGCAGTCAGAACCTGCTGTCAGAGCCCTGCTGTCCTCCAGACCAGTGCCACATGGCCATGCGACCCCCTCCTGCAGAGGCACGCACATCCCACAGTAACCCCCTAAGTCACGTGCTCTCTGAGTTTGTGGTACTAACAGGGAAACTGAACTCAGACAGGAGAAGGCATTTACTCAACATCACACAGCAGATGGAAGCCAGGGCAGACTGGCCCACTGGCCCAGACTGGGTCCCTGATTGGGGTTCACTTCCTCCCCTGAGCTAGGAGTCCAGGGGGGCAAAGGGACTGGCAGAAAGCTGTCCTGCTGCCCTTGGCAAGCAAGGCCAGACTGACAGCCCGAGCCAGGTAGGGTCCACACAGCCTGAAGATGGCAGGACTGAGAGCCCAGAGATATGGCTCTGGGCTGGTCTCTGAATCCCTTGACACCCTAGCCCTGAGAGATTAAGCTCCCAGGAAAGTCATTCTCACTAAGGTGTGAGTGACTGATAGATTGTCCTTTCCTGAAAGGGGAGAGAGGGCCCGTAGGGACATACATTGGGTTCCAGAAGCAGGAGAAAGGGAAGGCACTAAAGATCAAAACTTTGTCCCCCGACCCAGCTGTAAGCTCTTGGCAGCTGTGGGCCCTTCGGGCTCAGTTACTAGCTGCAAACTCCTCCACTTAATTCTCCGAATCAACAACAGATGCAGGAACTTGGCTTCTCATCCACCCCCCACTAATGCTGGAGTCCCCTCCACCATTGGTAGCTGTCCTTCCTCTGGCTTTAGATGCTTATGTTGTATGACAACTACTAGAAAAATCTCTTAGTACATGTGGGCGACAGGGAGAGGGGTATAAAACAAACACAGGGGGATCTACTGATCTCCCTCCTTTCAATGAGGGAACTGAGGCACAACATCACCCAGAAAAGAGCGGAGTTGGGGTGCAAACCCGGGCCAGAAGCCTGACCTCAGAAACCTGTCTAGTAGATGATGTGAGGGGTCCAGCCTGGCCTGCTTGCCCCATCATTAGCAACCCTTTGGGTGCAGGGCGCTCTCCCAAAAGCCACTGTGAGGTGTGTGTGTGCCGGGGGCAAGATGGTGGCACAGGTCCAAGGTCACAGGCCCAGTTCCACAGGAAACAAGGCAGGGATGTGGTCCTCAGGATACCACTTCTCTTCTCTGAGCCACGCTCTGAGCAAAGCTGGGCCCATATGCCTGGCTCCCTGTGAGCCAGATAGGACATTCCCTCTCAACCTTCCCCCTTCCCGCCATTCGGAGCACACACAGGGCTCCCTGGTGGAGATTCTGGGACTTTGGGATGAAGAGGCGATGGAGGCCCTGACCGCCCCTCTGCCCATTCCCACATTCCTCCAAGGCTGACCCAGCCCCTGCCCTGTTCTAGGGACTCCACCCGCCCCCAGCCCCAGCCTCCCACCCAGGCTCCAGCTACCTCGGTCCAGGCCCCCTCCCTTCCTGCAAAAGGCTGCGAATGCTTCTGAGGGCTGGAACATCTGGCTAATGACGGGGAAAGTGCTGAGACGACAGGTTATTTCAACACTGTCATCATCCGTTGGGTATTTCAACACTCAGTGCTTGTGCAAGAGACATAATGGGACCTATCATAAACTCACACTGTCTCAGAGCTCGGGCACGTCGTGGCGGGGATGATGGGGAGTCGCTGGGGTTTAGCAACAGGCACCGTCTTGGGGCCTGCAGCCACCTTAGGGTTATTTTGGCTCCACCATGGAAGGCCCCAGAGAAAAATCTCAAGGTGTCAGAGAAAACCCAGCGCAATTACCTCTGGGGTAATTAGATGGTGGCAGAGATAGATGGCCCACCTTACTGCCTTCCCGCTTCCCTCCGCCTGCCAAGGAGAGGGACAGGAGGAAGAAAGGACCAGCGGCCCCATCCACTGGGCCAGCCCCCACCCAGGCAGCCTCGTACATGTGGGGACCAGGCTGAATGAAGATGACCTCATGGAAGCAGAAGCTGTGACTCACGGCCCTGACCACAACTTCCCTGGGGGTGGGCAAGCCTGCGGGTCCTCGGAGGTGCAGCTCGACACCCACGGCGGACACCTTCCCACCATGGCGGCTTCCCCAGAGCTGCAGGAAGCTCCAGGAACCCGCAGAACTCTCCGTGGCAGACCAGAGTCAGGGCTTGGGCTCAGAACCCTCAATTCAGCTTCTCCCCAATCCACGATTTCACCTGGTTCCTGACCACCCACCCCTTCAGGAGGCTAAGTGGAGGGAGGAGGGTAGCTCAGCACCAGCTGCAATGGGAAAGCGAGGTCCAGAGGAGGGCGCTGCCAACCATGGGAAGCAGCTGCAGTTGGGAGCAATGTGGGCTCCCCGCACCATGTGGCGCAATGGAGTCGAGGCCCCGAGCTGAAGAAGCTGGAGGGATGAGTGATCAGAGACCCCCCCAAGCCAAGCGAAGCCCAAACACGGCACATCCAGGCTGAGAACCAGCCCACACCCTCATCCTGACCCTCCAATCCATGTCCGCCTTAACCCCAAAACACATCTCCAGAATGTTCTGGGAGAGATGGTTCTGGCTGGGTACCTGGCAAGAGCCCATGGAGATTGGGCTGGGCTGGGAGCCGAGGATTTCCGGATTTCCGCCCCTGGAGAGGAGGTGTGGCAGGTGCCAAAAGAGAGCGCCCAGGGAGAGGGATGAGTGTGGAGGAAAACATGGGGTCTTCGGGAATGTGATGCTGAGCCCAGGCAGGGAGGCCCAGAAACGTGGATCCCTGGGAGTAGGGAGCCACAGAAGGGCTTTGATCATGGGGGTTCCAAGTGCACCACAGTGCTCCGGCCCCTCACAGACTCTGTCTGGCAGCAAGAAGCAGGTGGAGAGTTCTGGGGAGGGTAGAGGAAGGCGGGAGGCACAGAGCATGACCTTTAGTCTGGACCATAGCCAGAATAAGGGGACAGTAGCCAGAACGAGAGGGGGAGGAGAAGGCAAGAGCGGGCTGTGGGCCTGAGGACGAGGGAGTAGATTTCCCAGGACTCAGTTCCATGCTGGGAGGACTGGGACAGTACGAGGTCCTTCTCAGAGACGGGCCAAGCAGGTGGAGAGGGTTCCCATGGGACCCTGGGTCCGTGTGGGAATGGGCCCCTCCACCAGCAAGGACGCTGGTTCACTGCTTCAATCAGAACTTTCGGAGCCAGTCAGACGTTCTCTCAAGGGGTCACGATATCCAAGAAAATGATTCTATATGGTTCTTGGTTTGTGCTCCAGGATGCAAACTGCAGACTCCTTCTCTGCAAACTCCTCTCTCCTGGTCCCACCTCCCAGCCTGTCTCCTCTTTCTCCGGTTTCCCCTCCTTGGCCTCTCCTGGGCTGGGCCCAAGGTGCCCCATAAGGTCACTAGGGCAGCCCCCCAGTCAACCCCCTAGCTGAACCCCACTGAGTCCTCAACACAACCCACGCCTGTCCCTCCCCTGGTCCACCCACCGCTTGGTCCCCACCAGGCCACCTGCTCCTCCCTGGGCTCCTACTGCAGCCCCCTGCCCTCCCCCACCCAGCCCCTGCCCCACCCTGCTCCCCTGTGGGAAGAGCAGCCATCTTGCCCCCTTGTCAGCAGGGCTGTCACAAACCCTCTGCCAGGCTCTTTTCCAGGTGCTATTTTCACAGGAGAGTGTCACCACCTCCAGACATAAAGGGGTGGGGAGAGGGACAGTTTCCTCTCACTGGTGGCCGGGTCTCAGTGATGCTCACCCCCATCCTACGAGGCAGGTGCCATTGTCATTCCATGGAACAGGTGAGGGCCTCGCCGCCCCTCCTTTGTTTCCTGGGTGGGCATCACTCAGGCCCACCCTCCCCAGCACCCCAGCCTGGCTTCCTCTCAGGCCCCTGCCGCCTCTCCATGCCTGACACCGCCCTGGCCCATGCTCACAGGCCCACAACAAAGCTGCTGTGAAGGGGGGGCCCGGCCTCGGGCTGGCAGGCCCAGCTCCACCCTGGACTTTTGCCTCATTGCCTTGGGGAAGTGTCTAGCTGTCTCCAAGCTTTTGTTTCTTATGTGTGAAAAGGAGGCAGTGGTGTGTGTCCAAGGCCAAGGCCATGCACAGTGGAGAAATGCCTCTGAGCGCAGGCTGGCTGGCCGGGTGCGGTGCAGCTCTGCCCCTGCGAGCTGGGCCCCTCGAGGCTCTGGGCCGTGTTTGCCCCTCTGTGCATGGGGTATAATAACGTCACTTTTACACAGAGCCCCGGGAAGGGGCCCTGTGACGGGGGTGCCGTGCAGTGTTTTCAGTGCTGTGGTCATGGTTCTATCTAGAACCATCTCTTGTTCCTTGACAGACGATCTCCCTGGAGCGCTCAGTAGCTCTGAGGCTTGACCCTCCCAATGCCTCGACAAAAACAGATCCGTGGTCTCAGTAAAGCTGCAGCTGCAAACCCAGAAATGAGTGCATTTCCCAGAAGCCTGCAGAAAGATGCAGAGGCCAAGCCTAGAAGGCTGACACTGCTGGAGGCTGGAGCTGGGCAATGGCTCAGCAGGCAGCCCATGCCCTGGCCCACCCAGCAGGGGGTACTAACTCCAACACACTCTCCCGCTCTCACTCGCCGCCTCTCCTGCTCCTCCCACCCCAATGGATGCCTCACGTAGTGCCCCGTCTCTGAACATGACCTATCCCCTCCCAACACAGGGCACCTTTGAGGGATTTGAAGCTGATCCGCACAATGACAAGACACCAGACACTAGGAACTCGGGGTGGGGATCAGAGATGGAAGAGCCAGCCCCACACAGGGTAGGGATGGTGGTGGACAGAACGGCCACGTTCCCTCCTGCTGGCTCCATGTCAGGCTCACGCTGGGCCCTGGTGCCAGAGGTCCCAGCTCCCCCCACCCCAGGAGACATTCTCAGCCCACAGGGGGCTGCAAACAGCGCGAGAAGAGGCCCCAAGCCCCATCAGAATGGGGACTCCTGGGGTGGCAGTGGAGCCCCCATCCGCAGCTGTGGTGCTGTGGGAGTCTAAGAGGTCATCCAGGCTGCCCTGACCCCTGGGCACAGGAGGAGCCTGACTGCCCAGCCTCCAGCTTGGCCAGGGGCAGCCGAGATGCTGCCGGTGGTCCAGGCTGAGGGCCTCCCATTGTCACTTCCCCCACTGCTCTGCCGGATGGCACCGTCTCCTAATGCATCTGCCTGTTTACATTCCCCCAACGAAAAGCAGCTTTGTTTATGGAAAAAAGGCTATTTTGGTTCCACGTTTTCTCTCTCAACTCCTCCGACTCTCAGGCAGAATGGCTGCTGCTCTCTTGGGGAGCTGAGAGGAGCCACGGAGCCATCCCCACCTCCTTGGGGAAGTGCCCCAGGGCTTCCCCAGGTGGAGACCCAGGACAGAGGACTAGGGCACAGGCACAGTGCCATCCCTTCCCACCAAGGCTGCAGGGAAAGGACCCCTGTGAGAGCCAACATTCTGCACAGGGCAGGCAAGTGTTCTCTGGGGGCAGAACAAGGTCCGTGAAAGCCAGTGACTGGGGACACCAGCCCTCAGGGCACCCCACCAGCCCTGGGCTCCTGGCACAGGCCCTTCTCCCCTGCTGGGTGTGTGGGATCATCCCCATTACACAGATGAGAAACTGAGGTTCCCAGAGGTGAAGTGACATCTGCAAAGTCACAAAGCTAGCGAGACCCAGGAGTTTCCCTCTAGACATCATGCCCCTTCCCCAGCATGTGCCCTGGGAGGGAGGGAGTTATGCATGTCTAATGAGGAAGTCCACGACATGGCCATCTCTATAAAAAGCCACAGCAAACATTTCGTTCCGGGCTCAGGAAACAGTGAACCAAGTGGGAGCAGGAATAATTGAGTCCTATGACACGGGCACTTCTCCAGAGGGAAGTTGCCACTTTCCAGATGGGGAACCCAGAGCTCGGCATGGGTAAGGGAAAATAAGTCACAACATCCTTCTGAGAAACAGGTGAGCTCCTTAGGCCTGTGCACCTGCCGCCCCAGAGGGAGAAGGAGTGCGGGGTGGCGGCAGAGGGCCCCACCAAACGTCCGCCACGCAGAACGCCTCTGCCGTCCTCCCTCCCTTCACAGCCACGCTCCCTTCCTCTGCGGAATGTGTGATTTCTGGTGCATGCACATTACCTGGACCACCAAAGCAGGTCAACAGCTGTCACCATGACAACAAAGAAAAAGAAAAAGAAAAGCTGATGAAGGTGGCACACCCCCTACCAGAGACTACAGGGCACCTTCCCGGGCACCTTCCCTAACTGCATGTGGCAAGAGCAGTGATATAGGCCTGGGGCCACCTGTTCTAGAATAAGGCCATCAGCTCTCAGCCTCAGGGAGCACTGCTCCCCTCAGGGCCTTCCACCCTGGACTCCTCTCGACCTGCCTTGCCCACTGAGCCATGTGCAAAACCACAAAGAGAACTTCCAGACCCTCGGTGGAGGGACACACAGCACTCCTGTTCCTTGGGCAGATGGGTGTCTACTCCGCAAAGGTGCTTGGAAGCCGCCCTGGTACCAAAGCAGTGCCACCCTGGACGCCTTTTTGCCATCCTCAGGTTAACCCCTGGAGGGAGAGGAATTGGGGTACATCAGGGTGACTCCCCTAGGCAGGGGGCAAACCTGAAGGGGAAGCTCTGAGCTCATCCGAGGGGCGGTCAGGGCTTGCTTGGTGGGACCTCGGGAGGTCACTGTGACTGGGGCAGCACCCAGGGCCCTTCTGGGAGTGACTTCCAGAGGAGGAAAGAGTGGCCCCCTGGCCTAGTGGCCTCCTGCCCCAGACATTCTCCCCAACAGTGAGTTTTTTCAGCTAACAGTGGGGGCAGCCAACCTGACCCAGGCCTTCCCAGCTCCGTGAACGCACTGCTATGTGCTTGGCTGACGTAGTTTGTAAGTCCCAGTCAGAGTCTCAGCCGGCCCTGTCCCCGCCTTGCATCGCCATGCGTGGGAAGGAGTTCTGTGACTTGGGAGGCACTGGGGCACACCCACATTCCATAGGCCCAGGGCCTTGGTTCAAAGGACCCCTAAACTTGAGCACAGCCCTCTGCAGTTACCGAAAAGCTGTCCCCTGCCTCCTCCCAATTCACCCTTCGAGCTGAATGAGGAAACAAGGTAGGGATGTCACACACCTAGAAAGCACAGCAGCAGAACCCAACTGCCTTCATTCACCTCAGCCCACAAGCAAGTGCACACGTGCCCCCTCAGGGCCTGGCGCTGGGGGGTAGAGGTTCGGGTGGGCGCAGGCCTGGCCCTGCTCCTGCCCCCAGCCCGTGCCATCCAACCCCGCATTCAGCAGGGGGATCCTGCCAAAATCTAGATCAAATCCCACCCCGGCCTGCCCAGATCCTTCAATACGCAGTTCCCGCTGCTGCGGTGATGCACTGAGTCCTCAGCCTGGGGTGTTGAGGCCCCGCACAACAGGTGCCTGCCTGCCTCCCCCTCTCCAGCTCCTTCTTCCTCACTTCACACTCTTTATTTTGGCCCAACAGACCCAATTCTTCCTTACTGAGAACTAATGACATATGGCAAGTACACCCTACTTCCTGTCCACCAGGACTATATTAAGCTGCCAGAATGTTCCCTGTACATACTCAGTGTGCCGCCCTCCAGGCCTTTGCCTGGAGTTTTGTGTTCCCCGTCCAGCTATCCATCCATAAATCCCCCATGCACTCCAATGCCCAGTTCAAAATTCTACCCTCCACCAAGACCGCCCACAATGCACATGACCACTCCCCTACCTCACAGCTGAAGTGGGTCACTTCCTGCCTGGCGTCAGAGTTGCCAGCCTGTCTCTCATTCCCCCACCAGATGATGAGCTCCTGGGGTGGCAGTGGAGCCCACAGTGAAGTATGTGACTCATCCCAGAGACCCTGGGACTCATCCATGGTCCTCCAGAGCACAACTGTTACTGATGATTGACCGAATGAATGAATGAATGAATAGGCAAAAAGAAAACTGAAAGAAGAGGAAGTAGAGTGGCCTGTGGCGGGACTTTGGGGTGTCCATCATACTTGGATCATGCCAGACAGAGGGCCCACCAACCCTCTGCATTACAGAGCACCTGTGCCTCATTCTTTTCCTTCCCCAAGCCTCTGAACCCTCCGCCAATGTCTGGAGAACTGCCCACCTTTTGAGTTTCCATCTTTCCTCATAGAGGCCCGTCACGTGCCTTCTGGCCTCACTTGCAGCTAGGGTTTATTTAATCATGTGGCCTGGGCTCCACCAATCACACACCCACCCGACTCAGGAAGGGGTGACCTGGGAAACAGATGCCACATGGAATTCATTCTGGCTGGCAAGGGTCAGCTCCCATGTCCATTTCCCAAAGGCAGTGCTGTGACTGGTGTGGGAACACACAGGGGCCAGCCTGCTATGTCCAGCACAGCAATCCTGCGGTGGGAACTGGGGCCCCACTCCTGGGTCTGGTACCCTGGCTTCCCAGAAACTTGGTGCTATGGAGTACCCTTGAATAAACGTCTGTCTGCCTAACCTGGCCAGAGTTGGCTTCTGTGTCTGAAATCCCATGACAGTGGCCCAGGAAGCCTCTGCAGAGCCCGGCTTAGAGAGGCATTTGTGCATGAGCAAGACTTCGGGCCAGGCCTTGTGTGGCGCAGCAGGCTGATGAGGGAGGGCACAGAGGTGCACCAGGTCAGGCCCTCCCTGGCCTATACATGCCTAACCACCAAAGCGGGACCAGGACAGGGGTCTGAGAGCAGTTGCCAGAAGTCCTGAGGCTGCCCCACTGCTACGGGCCATGGCTTCCCCTCTGTGCCTTCACTCCTGCTCTTGCCTCTGCCTAAAGACCCTCTCAGCCTCTGCTAGGTCCTTCTCATTATCCTTTAAGACTCAGCTTCTCATCATCTTTTTCAGGAAGCTTCCAGCCCCACCTCTTCTGGGCTAGGTGCCTCCTTGGTGGTCTCAGAGCTCCCAGCCAAATCTGCCAGTGCCCTCTACACCTATGATAACTGCCCATTGCCATGTCCATCTGTGTCCCTACTGGATGGAGACACCTAGGAGCAGGGGTCATGCCTGGGCCATTCTGAGCTGTCCATGCCAAGTGCGGTCTGAGCACACGGGAGATGCTCAGGAAATGTCTGCTGAATGAGTGAATGAGTGGGTAAACATGCTCACCTGTGGGAGGAGCTAGAGGTCTCGGCCCAGTGAGAACCAGGGGAGAGGCGGTTGCCAGGGTGGCCCTGGGGCTTGGTGGGTGTACCCACCCCTTCCTGACCCTCCAGGCCAGCGATAGCCTGCTTGGCTTTGTCTGAGCAGGGGATACGTAGAGCTGGTCAGTGCTGGCTGGTTGACACCCGCCACTCAAGCTTCCATGGGTATCTTAGCAAATCCGATGGAAAAAATATTTCCCAAGAAACAAATCTGGAGCTACCAGCTGGCTCCAAAGTCCCCCTTACCCCACCATTATTTGTATCTTAGAGATTTAAACCTCTCCATTTGTTTGCTTGGGTCCCTTGTTCAATAGATGTCAAGGAAGGAGACAGCGATGCTGATTCCCTGGGCAGCTGTGAGTGGAAGTCAACCCTTTGGAATAGCTCTCATCACTTCTCGGACTGTTGGCTAACTGAGGTCATGGGTGAAACGGCTCTTCTTCCCCTGACATGGGCGGGCGAGGGAAGTTCCTAAGGGGCTCCTCGGGAGCATCAGGCTGTCCCACTGCACCAGCCCCGCTGCCAAAGTCAGTACAAGAGTCCAGGCTGGAGGGCACTGACGCCCTGGTGTTGCAAGCTGGGGTCAGCAGGGTCATGCTGCCGTTGCGAGGCTGCAACAGCGTGACTCACAGCCCACCCCAGCTCTGGCTGGCGGAAGACTCTGAGCTCCTTTCCCAAGACGTCTGAGGAATCTTGAGGTGGGGGCAAGACTGGTCACATCTCATGGTTGCCCATGACCTGAAGCCCTGCTTCCACTGAATTTCGGTTTAGAGACATTCGAGGCTTCTTGCTCAAGATCCCGTAGACCTCCGCCACAGCCATGCATATGTGCGAGTCTTTTTCCTTTGATTCATTCCATCCCCAACCCCCTTCCAGCAGGCCTCCGTGTGGGTAGACACCTACTGGCAGCTGGAGACACAGAGATATCTGCTTTGCAACCAGAAGGCCCTTTCTCCCTCCATGTCCCTCTGTGGTCTCTGCCCTGGACCGCCTTCTGCATCCTTCCGCCCCTCAAACCGTGTCTGCTGTCAGAGCACAGCTGTCCAACCCCTGTGGTCCTGCTGTCTCCCCCAGAAAGTCTAATCAATTTTCCAAAGCAGGGACAACTCCTCTCTAAGGGGAGTTTGGTGCCACGTTTTATAACTACCGTGTTCTACCCCACCCCACTGGCACTGGACTCACCCTCACAGCTGACACTGTTCCTGGAGCCTCTTGCATTCCCGGGACCTGAGTGGGGCAGAGATCTCGACCTTGCAGAGTCCAGGGGACAGGGAGGGGAGCCCTAAGGAGACATGATAGGGTAGACAGGGAAATGCTGGGAGGGGCAAGCACGACATAGACTCAGAGAGGACCAAGGGGGCAGCTCCTTCTACCAGGTGGAGCCAGAAATGGCTTCACCAAAGAGGTAACGGGAATGATGACCTTCAAAGGGAGGAGGCATCTGGAACAGAATCTGCCACCAATACCTCTCTAAGACGCACCGCTCGGGCTGGGCTATGATCGTCAGTTCTTGTGTCTGCCTCCCCCATCAGATTGGAAGCTCCTAAAAGGTGATCTCCCTTCAAAGGCCAAGTTCAAGCAATCTTGGCCTGGGAGGAAGACAAGTAGGGGTGGGAGCTGTGGCAGCAGCATAGAATCCCTGGGCACCCAAAGCCACAGGGCCCCTGACACTGTGGCAGAGACAAGAGGTGGAATTGGATGGATTTGCACCCCACACAGGGCAGTGGACACAGTCACTTCAAACTGAAAGTCAGCAAGATGGGGGCTGTGGGTCCTTGGGCCCCTCCTATGAGAGGCCTTTCTACGAAGCACTTGTGAGCCACCGACAATCCCTTCACAATCTCTGCTCTGACATGAGCCACGTGCTCACATCCATTCAGCACTCTACAGTTAGAAAAAATGTTTTGAAGCCCATGAGCTCAGTGGAATCAAGGTGTGGACCCTATAGTCCGCTTATCACCCACAGAATCGAGGGAGGAGAGGAACAGGAAACACTGAGCCATTGGAGCTGTTCGTCAGTAGGTTTTCTGATCCCCTCAGCCTCCTTATTCCGGGAACTTCCAAATAAGAGTGGGCAGCGTGCAGTGTAACAGCTAATTGCAGGCTGCCTTGCATTGTACTCTAATCACTGTTTCAGGCCCGGAAGGCTCCTCACCTGCACTGGATCCTCGAGTGCAAGGATGTGCCTCCTGCCTCTTCTCCGTGCCCACCAGCCCCCTGCAGCGCCAGCCCCAGCTCCGAATCAGGTCCACCCACACCCTCAAAACCAACAGGCTCAGCTCATTCCTCTGTACATTAGCTACGCATTAGTATCATTTGGGAGGTTTGATAAAACACTGATCCCCAGGCCCCCACCTGCAAGGAGACTGATTTAACTGGTCTGAAGCGGGGCTTGAGCGTCGGTATTTTATTAAAACTGAAATGATCAGTTTAATGTGTAGCGGGGGCTGAGAACCTCTGCTGTTGCATCTTACACAATAAATGCAGCAAATGCCACTGGGAAGCATGTACCTGGAAGACTGGCTCTTGAGACTGTTTCGCCTCCTTTCCAATCTCACCCACCACATCGGATGGCTCCTAAACCTCAGTGTCCAGCCAGGGAGATTTTAGGCTCCAAAATAAACCCCACAGAGACAGGCGCACACAGTATGAAGCTCCCTCAGTAGTAGAGCCGGGGCGAATGGGCCGCCACTGTGATACACAGCTGCATTCATCATACCCTTTACGCTATCAGCAATGGGACACCAACTTGAACTAGTTTAGGCAACGGAAGGACTCGGGGTATCTTCTGTGGCTATGGGCCTAAGGCTCATTAGCACCCCCAAGAACCATATCTCTTATTGTGAAATATCCTGGAGAAGAGCCCTGTTCACCTGGTTGTGCCTGCTCTAGGCCAGTGGGCTGAGACCTGGGGCAGAGGTCGCATGAGCCGGACACGGCTGCTAGAGACAGAAATGCCATACGAGATGGCGAAGGAGATGGGGCTCCACAATCTCTCTTCCTCCCAAGACTAACCACTTACAGTTTAGATGAGTAACAACAACAATGACAAAATACAGAGAAGACATTTTTGCTAACTCGTGTACTAGGGACCTGGTAAGATCTCACACTCAAATGGAGGAATTGAAGGAGTGCAATAAGGCGACTAATGACAAAGCGGAGAGCTAAGAGAATCAACACGGGTGGTGAGGCACCCAAAGATTAAATGTTACACCCCCTTCCCAGGCGCGGAAGGGTGTGGGGAGGCCGGCTGCCCAGCTGGAGGCTGTCTCCGTTGGATGAATGCAGCCACAGACAAACTTAGAAGAGTGGGCGCTGGGGAGACACCACAACCTCACTCTCTGCCTGGCTTCTAGTCTCCTGCTGGTAGCTCGTTGGCTGAACATCACTGGAAGCCAGTGGGAGCACAAGTGTCACCACCCACAGCGGTCGGCCTTCCGGGCACGGAGCAGGTGGAGAAGCAGGGAAAACACATCTGCAGGAGCCAATGGGAAGCACCCTGCACGTGGGGCAGCCGCCCGAGCGGAATCCGCTCTCTGGCCTTCAGTTTCCCAGCAGCTGGAACTCTAAAGTCGCTCTTGTGTCCCCCACGGGGCTTCCACCCTATTCCATCACTAAGTCCTACTGATGTCACCTCCCAACACTTCTGGAGTCTGTCCACTCCCCTGTCATTATTCCCTCTCCCCTTGGACAATTGCAAATGATGTTTCAACTGGCTTGCTTCTCTGTGTCCAAACAAATCCACCCACCAAGAGGCAATTGACCCGACCATGGCCCTCTCCCGCTAAAGCCCCTCCAGGGCCCTGGCTGCCTTCAGCACAACAGAGCCACAGGCCTGCTCCCAGTGGGTCAGAGCAAGAGCACCGAGGTTGGTGGCAATCTGGCTAAGGAACCGGATCTCCTGCTTTGGGCAATGGGAAATAAAGGGAGCTTTTTGGAAGCAGGGTTTTATTGTTAACTTTTCATTTTGAAATAAGACGATCTAAATGTTAACATCTTACACAGCACAATGAACAAAATCAGGAAATGGCACCGCCTAACCCATATATCTCACTAGAATTCCCCAGTGTCTGTTTTCTGATGTAGGACTCAGTCCCGGATCCCCAGCTTTTCGTTGTCATGAGTCCATAGCCCCCTTTAACCTGGCAGAGTTCCTCATCTTGGCCTCGGCATTTTTGAACAGTTCTGGTCGGCGGTTTTCTAGAATGCCCTTCCATGCAGTTTTGTCTGGTATTTCCTCATGGGTAAATTCACGGTATTCATTTTTTGATAAGAAAACCACAAAAGTGCCGTTGTATCTCTTTCTCGGTGCCTCATACCAGGGGGCGCGCGACGTCGGTTTTCCTCAATATTGTTGACACGTGAATTCTGACTGTTTGATCGGGATGTCGCCTGCCCGGTCTCCCGGGGTAACGTTGCCCTTTTCCCTGTGTTGTTAATAAGTACCCTCTGGGGCAAATACTTTAGGGCATAATACCCTGTTTCTTAATCACTTTTTACCCACCAATTTTAACACCCATTCATGATTCCTACCTGAAACAATTTCTACTGTGGCATTAGCCAATGGTGATCTTCAAGACTGTCATTCCTTCTACATTTATTAGTTGAAATTCCACTGTAAGGGGAAAAAAAGGCAAGATATCCATTCACCAGAAGATGGTCTCCAGGGATTAAAACAGCTCACTCAATATATTGCAAATCATTTGCCTGATAAAGGACTCGTATCTAGGATATATAAAGAACCATTACAATTCAATAATAAAAAGGCAAAATAACCCAATTTTAAAATGAGCGAAGGATATGAAGAGACATTTCTCAAAAAAAATTACAAGTGACCAATAAGCACATGAAATGATGTTCCACATCATCGGGCCTTCGGGAAATGAAAGCTAAAACCGCAGTGAGACGTTGCTCCACCCCTGGCCAGATGGAGAAGGAGAAAGACGGATAATAAGAAGGGTTGGAGGGCAGGCGGCAAAGGCTGCAGGGGTCGACTCTGTGGTGACAGAAGGAGATTCGACTCGGGGTGGTGGGTGCCCACCGTGGTCTACAGATAGGGCACCACGGAACTGCACTGGAAAACTGTATGATTTTATTAACCAGTGTTGCCCCAAGAAATTGTACCGATGCAGCGTTGTGAGGGTATGGTGACACCGGACCCCTCACCAGCAGCTGGTAGGAGTGTAAAAGATGCAGTTGCTCCGGCAAACAGCCTTCCCTCAAAAGGTTCAATGTAGAGTTGCCACATGACCCAGCAATTCCCCTCCTCGGTGTGTACCCAAGAGAAATAAAAGCACATGTCCGCACAAAAACATGGACACAAATGTTCACAGCAGCGTATTCATGTCAAAAAGAGGGAACGACCCAAGGTCCATCAAGTGATAACTGGGGAAATAAGACGTGGTCTATCCATACAACGGAACGTTATTCCGCAACACAAAGAAGTGACATACTGGCACGAGCCACAGGGTGGATGAGCCTTGGGACCATTATGCTCGGTGAGAGAAGCCAGACACAAAGGACCACACATTGAATGAGTCCATTTATGAAATATCCAGAATAAGCAAATTTATAGAGGCAAGCAGATTAGTGGTTACCAGGGGCTGGGGTTGGGGAAGGAATGGGGAATGACTGTTAATGGGTACAGGATTTCTTTGGGGGGTGTGAACATTTTCTGAAATTGTGGTAATAGTTGCACAACTCCGCGAATATACTGCAAACCACTACATTGTGTAGCTTAAATGGGGGAGTTGCATAGTATGTGAGTTATATCTCAAAGAGCTGTTATTTTTTTTTAAACCACACTTACACACACACACACAAAAATAACCACCACCCGCCCTCCTGCATCCACACTCAGTCTGAGCTCTGCCTCCAGTGATTCTTCGCATGCCAAGGTGTTTGCGCCCAACAAGCCAAGCAGAAAAACAGCATTCTCTCAGGCTGGGCAAGCCCAGTGCCAACTTGACAGAGTTTCCTGTGATTAAGATGGGGAGATTCGTGGCTACGTTACGACCAGCTATCTCCTTACTCCTGAGTGAAATGCACTGAGCCAGACTGTGGTTTTGTGACTTGAAGTCCAAGGCCATGAATCAACATAATCTACTTATCAAGACCAAAGGCTGTGGTCCCCGTGAATGTAAAAGGAACAAGTCATGTTTCTTGGCGCCTTCAGGCCAGAGGGCTGGGCCGCACTCTGGCGCCCACTGGGAGCCGTGCCCGTGGATCCTGCTGGACTGACCACACGCCACCGCGGCAGCGCCTTTCCCACAGCTGCCGTGGCTGTGCCCTCGGAGCCCGGCAGTCCGACTGCCCACTCGCCCCACCAGCCACTCCTGGTGGGTCAGCCAGGCCTGGCCTGGCCGACGGTGGATCCTCTGGCTTCGGCTTTCTCGTTCTCGTTTACATCGCGGTGTAAAACGTGACTCCATGGAGGGCAGGCAGAGTGGGAGACAGGGGTTAAGAACCACGAATTCCCAGCTATAAAATAAATAAGTCCCGGAGTCTAGCGCATGGCGTGGTGACTGTAGCTAACAGCACTGTCCTGCATGTGTGGAAGAGGCTAAGAGAGCAGATATTAAACGTTTTCATCACAAGAAAAAAAAATTTTTGTGACTGTGTGGCGGCAGATGTTAACTAGACTCATTGTGGTGCTCATTTATTTCACTATCTATACAAATATCGAACCATCATGTTGTACACCTGAAACTAATATGTCAATCATATCTAAAAAAACCATGCACACACAATCTCAATCAGGGGCCCTTCCTTTGGCCTAAGGCCCTCCCAGGATAGAGACGGAGCCCCCAACCTGGCCCTGTCCTCGCCGAGCCTCTGCCAGCTCAGGGTCACCATGGAGCCCCCACTCCCAACCACACGGGCCTCACTGCAGCTTCTCCAAGTCCTCCACCCGCTCCAACCTCCCAGCCTCTGGACAACCTCCCACCCTGCTTTTCTGGTACCTAGTTAATTACTTCACTCTGTCTTGAGATCTCTGCTAAAACCCATCCCTCAAGAAAGCCTTCCCTGCTGCCGCGGGACTCTTGCATGTCTCTTTCCAGCACTGGTCAGCGTGTCAACATCAGTGAGATTATTGAACTAACGCCCGCCACCCCGCCAGGCTGTGCACCCTCGAAAACGGGGGCCTGTCTGCTTCACTCATGCTGACACCTCCCAGAGCCGGCCCAGAGCCGGCCCGGGGCAGACGCTGGAAAAGCTTTGCAGGTAGAATGAAGGAATGCTGTTCTGAAGTCTCCCTGGAGCCCCTTCCTGTGCTCGGCTTCCTGAATCGCCCCACTCTTCCCAAACATAAATCAGATCAGGGCCTCCTCGGCCTCCATCCCTCCAAGAGCTTCCCGCTGTGCTTATTACAATCAAATCCAAACTCCGCAGGGCCTGGCCCCTGCACCGCTTTCCCGTCAGCCGGGGAAGCACCTGGAGGGTCACAAGCAGAGAAAGGCCTTGCCTTCTGAGCTGGCACTTCAACCTGTTCGTGTCCCCGAGCCCCTCCAAGTTCATTTCCAACTCATCCTTGTGCAGTTGAGGTGGAAATAGATCAAAAAGGAGGGCCAGCCCTGAGCACAAGCTGAGGAGTCCCTGCAGCTGCCCAGGGACCTGCACCCAGGTCACAGCAACAGGCAGAGGGAGGGCGCCTGCCGTCCCAGCACAAGGAGTGTCTCATCACCCAAGCAGCGTAAAGGTGCCGACACAGCAAGACTATGAGCAGGCTGAGTCTGAGACGGATTTATTGTTGTTATTCAATTCCTTATGGTGACATGCCCCCCTCCTGCCCGCACCCAGGCAGGGCGGTCCCCACGCCTGCCCCACCAGGCAGGTTACTGTTCTGCAGAACAGCGTCCCCCCCGTCGTTCCCCTCCTGGTCAGGTGCAGGAAGAGGGGGGATACAACCTTAGGTTCACCCCGTAGGGGCTACTTGAAGTAGGTGAGGCAGACACAGGTGCGACTTTGATGTCACCCCACACGGCTGGTCAGGACAGTCCTTTCCTGCCAGGGAGAGTAGTGGGGACTCAGCCACTGGGTCACACTGCAGGGATTCAAGCAGTCTTCACGAGACAGGCTTTCTGGATTGGAACTTGGGAAGGTCTATGCCATTCACATAGGATCTGTGGGCTTTCCCTGTGATAATCATGAGCATTCTAGGCGCTTCCTTTAGCCCCTGTAGAAGTTAGGCTGCTGAAGGCCATGGGAGACGCTGTTCATGGGGTGGGGACAGGAAGAGCCTCTGAACACTCTTCCTGGTTGTTCCCTCTGCCCAGCCTCCCCTCCCACACCAGCCCCTACCACCCCTGGTTCCCGAACCTACACAAATCTCACCCTCGTGTCTGGGAGGCCGAGTTCCTTGATTTTTTTTTTGATAAGTAAACTGGGCATAATTGTTGCCCATGAGAAGCAGCTGGTCATGACGACTCCAGTGGGGGTCTGTGCAGTTTGTCCAACTGCCCCCACCAGGGCCTGCCCCTGCCCCTGTCCCCCTGCCACCCCGCTGCCCCACTTCCTACATCAACAGAGAGGAAATAAATGACAACAGGAGAAGAGGCAGGGTTAGGGTCCGGTTCTCAGAAAGGATCGAACAAGGTCCTGCTCAACACCAGTCAGTCGTGCAGTGGAAATCCCTGTGAACTGTAACATTTCAGCAGAAGCTCCAGGGAAGAAAACTCTGGCCAAGTGAGCAGAGAAGCCTTGGCGGGGAAAACAGCCTCTCAGTTCCACTTCAGCAGGGGGATTAAAGAGCTATTTGGCCACTCACATCAATCCTTTGCCAGGGGCCTGCCACTGTCCCAGGCGTGAGCATCCACACTGTGATTCATCTCGTCCTCATTGAAACTCTCGGGGGGGAGGGTGAAGAATGCCCATTTTACAGGCGATGGAACTGAGCCTCAGAGAAAGGCAGTAACTGTGTAAGGAAGATGAGCTCTCTGCCTTCCAGCCCAGAGCTGTTTTCAGGGAAACCGAACCCTGACCTCCCTACCCACCCTCTCTCCCAGCTCTGGTACCCAGCACAGGCTCCCAAGTCTTCCGCTTCACCCACCTGCCTGCAGGCCCGTGGCTGGCCACTACAGAAGGAATTCCAGGCCCCATCCCCAAATATTTTGTAAGAAGAGAGCTGCCAGAACTTTGGGCCCAACATGAAGGACATTAGTAAGTGTTAGAAAAAATAATCAAGTGTGAAATGAATTCCTGCAACCTCCCGGGCATGCTGAGAACCTTCATTTCGCCATCTGACAATCCCACAGCTAATAACTCAAAGAGGGAGGCCAGGGCTGGAATGACCAGAACAGAGCTGGGGCCAGATCCGCACGGAGCTGCTGAAGGGCCAGAGGGACTTCGCTGGCTGAGGTCCTTTCCTCTTTATCTCCGGCTTCCTGCGCTTTCTCAGTTGGAGGCCTTGCTCTCACAGGTGAACCGAGAATCTGGATAGCCAGGGCTAGGGTCTCCCATCATGTTGGGGTGTCAGGGCTCCTGGATGAACGGATCAGCTTGAGGGCCCCGAAGAGGGCATACCTCCCCCAACAGACACACCACACACACACACACACACACACACACACACACGCACGCGCGCTTGCGCAGTCTCCTAAGACATCAGCTCCCATTACTCATACTCCTAGGTGACCAAGCCCCACCCTGTCCCTTCTCACTGTAAGCTTGTCTAAGTCCCTGAAGCACAGATTTCAACCATGGAATTGGAGAGACTCGTCCATAAACTTACTTTGAGTTCCCTCCCTCTCTAAGCCCTGACATGCTGGGTCTGTGCCTCAAGGATGCATTTCCAAGCTGACTTCTCATGTGAACAGATGAATTCCATCCTACGGCCCACCCAGAGTCTAAGCTCTGTGAAGGCAAGCC
Organism: Sturnira hondurensis; assembly: GCF_014824575.4. NCBI lineage: Eukaryota > Metazoa > Chordata > Mammalia > Chiroptera > Phyllostomidae > Sturnira > Sturnira hondurensis. The sequence goes on along the minus strand of NW_028081011.1, from coordinate 2,874,983 downwards.
TCGGGTCTGACCTACTTTTTGCATGCTAGAATGCCAGCTAGGGGCCAGGCTGTAGAAGGAAACAAGAAAGCGAGAAAAGAGGAAAGGAGAAGACAAAACAAGGCAGGTGGCTTCCTGCAGCCTGTGCTTCTGTTCAGTTAGGGCCATTCGAACACTAGAAACCATCCACTCAGCAAATAGTTACTGAGTGCCTACTGTGCGTTTCAGCGTTCTGTGGGTGCTGAGGTGACAGCAGAGGACAACACGAAGTTGCTGTTCTCTTGGTGCTTATATTCCAGCGGAACTTCCCAAGGGGCCAGCACTTAAAACGCTTTAGGTGCAAGTGACAGAAACCTACCCAGAGTAAGTGGAAGTGGAAGTAGGGAATCTTTTGACGCCGTCGACCTTATGTGGGCCAGGCAGGGAGGGGCTGGCCCCCTGGACGCAGGGCCTTGCAGGCTTCAGGCTCCGCCTCTCTCAGTGGGCCAGCCTGGTTCCCTCTCACCAGGGACCCCTGGCTCTGTGAGGCCAGGGGCGTGACCACTGGCAGCCTCAGACTCACTTCTGATTCTGCAAGCTCTGTGACCAGAACCCAGAGGGGTTTTGGTCTCTCCTCTCTAGATTTTNCGCAGGGCCTTGCAGGCTTCAGGCTCCGCCTCTCTCAGTGGGCCAGCCTGGTTCCCTCTCACCGCGGACCCCTGGCTCCGTGAGGCCAGGGGCGTGACCACTGGCAGCCTCAGACTCACTTCTGATTCTGCAAGCTCTGTGACCAGAACCCAGAGGGGTTTTGGTCTCTCCTCTCTAGATTTTAAAGTCCCAAGAAAGCATGGTAGGTGGTAGGTCCAGACAGTGTTGTGTGAAAACCCACTGGACCAATCGTGATGGTGAGAAGAACTGGATCAGTGAGAAGAAGCAAGGAAAGGGTAAAGGACAGAGAGACCAACACTAATACCCATGGGTATTATTTAGTGTGTGCCTCATGTGATCCCTTAGTCCATTCTGACTGATACAATAAAAATACCATAGGCTGCATGGCTTGTAAACAACAGAAATTCATTTACCACAGTTCCTGTGGCTGGGAAGTTCAAGACTAAGGCACTGCAGATTCTGTGTTTGGTGGAAACCCGTTTCCTGGTGCATGCGCAGCCTTCTTCTCAATGTGTCCTCACATGGAGGAAGGGGCAAGGGAGCGCTCTGGGCCTCTTTTATGAGACTACTAATCCCAGTCAGGAGGGCTCCCCCTCACAACCTAATCATCGTGAAAGGCCCCCTTCCAAATATCACAGTGGGGGTTAGGGTGCAATATATGAATTTTCGGTGGGGGGGACACAAACATTCAGACCACAGCCGAAAGCAAGAAAAAAAATACTGAGGCCCCCATTTTCTGGCTGAGAAACTGAGTCCTGGAGAGCTCTTTCCTACTACACTGAGCGGAGCCTGTGCCTGTGTCAGGCCCAGCCCCCGCTGGCCAGGCCCCCAGAGGGAAATCAGCTGGGACACAGCTCCTTCTGCAACTGCAGTAAGAGAAGGAAGAATGGATTTCAAGTATGTTTTGAGAAAATTCACCAAAATCAAAGTGGCATTTTCTAGCACACATCTCAGCACAAATGTAAACAGAAAGCCTCATTCAGATCAGCATCTCAGAGCCATGGATGCTAGCATCAGAAGGGGTTTTAGCAATAATATTGTGGGTAGCATAATACATTTAGGGGTAATACTATTATATGTTATACAATAGATAATTCTATTATATATTCTATACAATAATGTATGGGGTGGCCAAGGAATTCCATGCAAAGCTGGAAATAAGATAATAGCAGACACTGTTTATTGCATGCTGGACCCCCTATGCATTGGGGGACCTCTTACCACCCACCCCTGAAGTTTCATTGAGAGTACGGAGCCCCTTCTTCACTTCCTGCTCTCCGTCCACTCGGTGAAAAGGATGGACTCACCAGATTGGTGGGTTTGGTAGAAAGAAGTGACTATGTCCACTTAATCCCTTCTGGGCATGCTCCATTCTAATCAGCTGCCCCCAGAGAGGGTCTGACTCCTAAGTATTTCAATCAACTGGGTTCTGAACTTGGGAGGGGAAGAAGTTGTGTTTATTGGCCTCTGTAAATCTCTGGGCCTTTCTAGAATTTAGCCTTCATTCTTCCTCCATGGCACCTGCTCATCTCCTCTCATAGAACAGAACTCAGAGAACATCAGATGTCACTACTGACTTCTAGAAACTTGCAATGAAAACAGACACAATGACAGAAGTCATATCAGAAAAGACTGCCTGAGATGCTGTGTCCAACCTTGTGTAAAAACAGCCTCCTACCTAAACACTTAGAAATAGCCCCAGCTGCTGTGGCTCAGTGGACTAAGTGCAGGCCTGTGAACCAAAGGGTCGCTGGTTCGATTCCCAGTCAGGGTACATGCCTGGGTTGTGGGCCAGGTCCCCAGTAGGGGGTGTGTGAGAGGCAACCACACACTGGTGTTTCTCTTCCTCTCTTTCTCCCTCCTTTCCCCTCTCTCTAAAAATAAATTAATTGATCTAATTTTAAAAAGAAATCAATAGAAATAACTCTACCTACCTCACAGGGTAGTATATGAGCATTCACTGTAAAAATTCACACAGACACAATGATCAGATCTAGGCACGTTATGCAGTAAACATTCAATACAATCTGGCTCCTGCAGTTATTGTCTGTGTGGCCCTGGACAAGTCCCTTGCCCTCTCAGGACCTTAGTTTCTCACCTGCACAATCTGGGCAATAACAGCACCCAGTGAAGTGGGAGGTATGAGGGTCCTACAGAGGAAAGGGTGAAGTTGTTTGCAATGTGTCCGGCTCGGGGCAGCAACAGAGGGCTGGAATTCTGCCGTGTGCCCTACAGCATTGTTCTGCCTCACAGAGGGCCAGATAGCCACAGCCTGGTGAGTGTGGGCGATCCTGGTGCTCAGAGCACTGTGACTGGGCTGAGCGCTCTGTGTCACTCCATCCTCCAGCCCAGGAATGCCAGCAGGCGATTTCAGTCCTCTGATTCACGTTGGTTTCCCGAACCAGTGCGGGACCTGGCGCCAAGCTGGGGCTGGGTGATTAGCTATGAGTGAATACATGAATGAGCTGTCACTGTCAGTAAAGACTGAGATCTGCAAATATTTACTGAATGCCTATTATGTGCCAGGCATTTTGAAGTAAGAAGTGAGTGAAAATGGCCCTGTCCTTGCCCTCAGGGAGCTCACAATCTGCTGGGGTGGGATGTAACAATGCAAATAGATGTATCATGGAAGCCTTGTTGTCTATGGCAAGTAATTCAGATTTCATCTTAAGTCTAATAGAAAAGTTCTAGGCTGGGAAAAATGCCATCTGATTGAAATCTCTTTTAATAGGTGCTGGGGCCGCTGCAGTTGTCCAGATGATGGAGGATGGCAGCTGAGCAGGGAAGGTGGCCGTGCGGGTGCTGAACGTATCTTATTGCTGGAAGGTGAGGGAGAGGGATTCTTAGGCTTCTGGCCTGAGCAAGGGAGTAGAGGGTGGTAATATTTCCTGAGAGGAGGAAGAGAGTTGACTATGGTACCTGGGGAGTTGGGCACGCCCTGCAGCCAGGCAGCCAGGCAGAGGTGCTGGGGGCAGCAGGCACATGGATGTCCGTCTGGTGCTCAGGGGTGAGTGCCAATGGGCATGAAGATGAATGAATGACCAAAGGAATTTAAGGTGGGGGATAGATGAGTGGGTGCCATTGCTAGAGCCCAAGAAGGGCCCTGCTGTCCTTGGAATCAGCTCTTCAGAGAACCTACGAGGTGAGACTCTCCAGCAAGAGAGACGTGGTGGCCCTCACCCCTCCTGCCACATCCCACTTGTCACAGTCTAGGAGAACTCTGGATCCCACTGGGGACTTCTTCTACCATAGCGGTGCACATCCTACCTTTTTGGAGAGAGAAGAGGCACTGACTGGAAGGAAGTCACTCCAGGAGCAGAGGGAGGAGGAGAAAGAAACATGGAGCGGGCCTGGAAGCCCTTTCCTCATTCTCTTTCTGTAGCATCCAGGCCTATGGCTTGCGCCCCACTCCCTCTAGCTCCAGGGGAGAGCAACTTGGGGACTCTGGCCCTGGGGACCCTCTTCCTCCCTCCCCCACCCATGCCTAGAAACCCTCCCCTCCCTGCTCTCTTCCACTCACCTCCCAAGGCCTAGATCCCTTTCCCTCCTTTCTCTCACTTCCCCTCCTGAGTGCACGGTCCTCCTCTCTTCTCCATGCCCCCAATTGCAGCCTGTATGAGAGGCACCTGTCTCTAGTTCCCCATCAGACAGTGAGCAGTCGAGGACGCAGTCTGGGGAGCTCTGCCATCTTTTTTACCTCTCATCCTGCACACACTCGGTGCTTAATGAACGTTGGTGAGTGGAATTAAAACTGCTTGATTTAGACTTCCCTAGTTATGGCTAAGGTACTCCCTCCCTCTCTTTCTCTGATAAGGTGGTGTTCAGGTGAGGGGGCTCCTCCAAGAGGGCCGGCCCAGCCTCTGTATGGTTGTGGACATTGTGGGGGGTGGTTTAAAGATTTTCTTTATTTTATTTTTAGAGAGAGGGGAAAAGAGGGAGAGAAACATTGATGTGTGAGAGATACATCAATTGGTTACCTCTTGTATGCCCCCAACTGGAAACCTGGCCCACAACTCAGGCATGTGTCCTGACAGGGAATCGAACTGGTGACCCTTCAGTTTGCAGGCCAGCATTCAGTCCACTGAGGCACATCAGCCAGGGTGGAAGTTTTTTCCCCCCCACCAGATTCTAAGTCTGAAAAATGCACCAACCAGCCTACCTCCAGCCCCAGGCTTCACTCGGCCATGTCTGAGAAGGACAGCAGGTGCCCTTTGCTGGGCACTCCGAGTCCGGCAGGTGCTGTGCTCACCCCTTCACCTGTATTACCTTGGTGAATCCTCCCCAAAACCCCATGACCCGAGCACTCTTGTCACCTTTGCACAGTTTAAGAGGCACATTCTGAAGGGTCAGGGGACTCAGAAGAGCCCAGTGACTTCCCAAAGACACTCAGCAATTTCACGGTGACCCTGTCTGACCTCAGGGTCTCTGTTCCTGGTAACTTTGCCTCCTGACTGCGTGCCCCTCAGGAGTCCATCAGGAGAGGCCACATAGAGGGGCCTCGGCAGGACCCAGAGTGTCACAGGAGGAAACAACATCACTTGGTGATTCGGTCCCCTGGAACTCCTCCCCCAGGGGCACAGAGATCTCCACTCTGTGACTCCCCACCACGACAGCCTGGGAGCCAACGGCACAGCCTGGGAAAGAGAGACATCAATGCCAGTAACGGTTTACCCACTTGGTTTCCTGTTAGGTTTTTTCTTCCTTTCCTGCAGGGGTGTCTCTTATCTTAAGTTTCTTGGGGGGTGGGGTTGTGCTGGGCTGTTTACCATTTGGTGACAGTTGGTGCCAGAACCAGCCTCTTGGGAAAACTGAGGTAGAGAAAAGCCAGCCCAGGTGGGCCCTCCGCCATCCACACGGCTCAGGGTCCAGACCAGACCGGATGAGCAGGCTTCTCGTAGTCAATGACAAAGCCATGTCCAGCTGTCTTGCCGGTGTCCCACTCCATCTGCATGTGGGCCCTACTTAGGCAAGTGGAAGAGAGCTAGCTTGTCCTGAGCTCCCTGTGACTACAGGGAAGGGACAGGGAGCTGCAGATAATTCACCAAACAGACAGATGAGGGCGGGTGGGTCTGCTGGGCTAAGGGGCTTGCTCTGGTCCCTGAATTAGGATCTCTGGGTTATTCACGACTAATGCAAAGTGAGAGAATCTGCTGTAAAAACAGACCCTGCCTCATCTTCTCTCTCAGTTAAAGATCTGCTGCCCATAGGAGAGAGCTCTCTTTGAGCTGTGGCCCTGTTCCAAGCATCCTGTGTCCTCCTGGGGGCGCTACAGTATAGCCCAGCTCCCAGCCCTGGGCCCGTAACACCCGGGGTTTCAGCTTGACCTTGTCAACCTGCCCAGAACCCTTGGCAGTTTGGGACCTTGTCCATACTTGATCGTCCTTACCCCTCCCAGACACCACAGCCCCATTCTCCACTTCATTCAGTGCTAGGCTCATCGTCCTTCTTCCCATCTGCTCCTGCCTCCAGGTGCCAGTTCACCTGAGGGACCACCTCCTGACCAAACATTACTCTGCATCTCACCCTAGAAGGGCGAGGGCCTGGGGTCCTAATCACCAATCACGCATAGGCCAGCAGCTCCCAAGCCCTCCTAGTCATCCCCGTGGGCCTGTCCAGAGTCCAGTAGCTCAAGGTTGACCCAGATCTAACTAATCTTGAACTTCTGAGATTCAAGTCTTGAACTTCCACTCCTCCCAACCTGTGCAGTGTCTGGGGACTGTAAGGAACAGATGCAATTAACAAAGAGGCAGAGCTGACTTGGGTTTAACTGAGAGAAATTCTCCGAGAGCAACCAGGGGTGAATATGGCCTAGGGCTGTGTTGGCCCAACTCTGACTGGAGATGGGAAAGAGATGCTCTCCTGTGGTTGCCCAGAAACAGGATCCCACAGGCAGGTGGGACTCAGAGAGCCAGACCTAAGATGCCCAACTTTCATGGAGGTGCAACCAAACTCAGGGGATAGGCCGGATGAAATCCCAACAGCTTTACTAACCCACCGGATGGGAGCTCTGAGATCTAGGAAAGAAGTAAGCACTGAAGGGGCATACAATCTCTCAGCCCCCACCTCATGTCCTGGTCATGGAGAAGGTGAATTTTACATGAAAAGGCAATACCTGAGGAGGGAGGAGAAGGTGTGAGGGCCCCAAAAGACCATCCGTAGTGCCTCAGCTGCCTGGCTGCCCTCACAACTAGGCAGGGCAGTGCTACCCAGGTGACTGACGGAATGCTGAGAAATGCAAGGGAAAGAGAGAGACACCTGGAAATGTAGAGAGGGGTATTCACAGAGCACTGCTGCGAAGACACACATGGGCCTGCATGGGCCCAGGCCCATGCGTAAGACGAGGACACCGAGGCACCAGGGAATGGAAGGAAAGCAGGCATGCGTGAAGGCCTCTGAAGTCACTCATTCATTTTCCCATTCCTTCCTTCCACAAATACTTACTGAGCATCTTCTAGGTGTACAGTGCAGTGCAGAAATAAGAACATAGATTCCAGGGCCAAATAACCCAAGTTCAAATCCTTGCTCTGCTTCTTTCTTTCCAGTTTTTTTTATGGCAAAATACACACAACATAAAATTTACTATCTTAACTATTTTGAAGGGAGCACTTGATCACTATCTGTGCCAAGGGACAGTCTGGCTCCCCTAACAATATCTTTCAAGTGCTTTCTGTCTCCTCGTGGGCAAAGGCTGGGAATGACATATTATGGGTAGAAATCCTGGGCGTTGGGAATGCTCCAGCTCTGCCCCACTCTTGGGCAAGTAGGGTAGTGAGTGAGTGAGTGTGTGTGTGTGCGCGCGCGCGCGCGTGCATACAAGGTCGGGAGGGGGGTCCCTGCACTTCACACCTACATCTCTCCAGCCCTCAACAGCCCACCTAACTTTTAAAAAACTAACTTTGAAGAGCTCAGAGGCTCTGCTGGTAGCTTGAGTCAGCCCCCAACCTGCTTCTGCTCTGGAGGCAAAACAAGCCCCTGGGATATGAGGGTGAGGAGCCATGGCCAACTTCAAAGGGGCAAGGGAAGGGGAATGAAGAGGGCTGAACCACTCCGGGAAGGAAATCTCCAGAGGGAAGGTGGAGGGGGAGTAAGCAACAGAGCAAAGGGGCGTTAGGGGAGACAGGGATGTTTGGGGCCTAAGGGAGGAAGGGACATGTTAAACGCCCAAGAGGAGAATGATTAAAATGAGAGTGTGGGAGGGGCAGGGCTCCTCTTTCCCCAAGAAGCAGGGCTCCTGGCAACCCTTTGCATGATTGGAGCACTGACTGTCCAGGAAGGTGGATTTGGCCTCACTCGGGAGACAGACGCTCACCCAGAAGACGTCATTGGCTCTGGAATGTACAGAGAAGGCTGGGAAGGCAATGACAGAGACCTGGCAACCACAGGACAAGAGGAGGGCTCCTCCCTCCCTGCTTGTTCCCCACCCTAGGGCTGGTCCCTCTCCCTCCATCAGGGACACACCAGAAGGGACTCTCAGAGCATCCTCAATGGAAGTATCCTTAAAATCCAGCCACCTGTTTGCACAGACTGGGAAACTGGACTCAGTTGGCTCCCACCCCCTTCCCCGTGCCACTCCTACCCCGGTGTGCGTCTCCACTCTGCCCGCGCCAGGCAGGGGGCGCCCTTCCCCGCCGCCCTGGCCTGTGTTTGCTCGCGCCAGGCAGGTCCCCTAAGGAAAGCCTCTTAAAGAGTTTTTCCTTTCGCGTGAACTCACCGCCTCCATCCAGCCGCGCGGTCTCAAAGGTGAACATCACAGAAATGCGTTACAGATGTGCTTCCTCCCATTTTTGGCTACCGCCGGTGCGGCGCGCCTGGAGCGGCGGCGGCGGCGGCAACAGCGTGATCCAGACCACGTTTTCCATCCCGCCCGCCAACTTTTTCAGGCTGTAGTTATTTGATAATGATTTTTTAAAACCTCTCCCAATAATTGTTATCCAACCCGCCGGTGCAGCACAGGTGATGGGCACAGACTGCAGGTACGTCCTCCTTCGGGGGTACATGGCTGCCGCCCGGTGGGGGCGGGGGGGGCGGCAAAAAGCCACAACCCAGGCAGAAGGACTCCCAACAGCCCCCCACGAGGCCCCTGCACAACCACACTCCCCGCCCTCCCCCCCAAGGCAACCGTCCCAAACCCCCCTCTGCAGGGGCCACAGCTGTCTGATGGATGACTAACAGAGGATGTGCCAGAGTTCCGCGCTGCATTCATTGGGCACCCACTGTATTTACAGGTCCTGAGCAAAGTTATGGCCTCAAAAACAGCCACTGCCCTCAAAGCTCCCGAGTGGGAGCAAACTGGGGCCACACACCCATTATCTGAGAGGCTGAGAGGGGCTTCCAGGGTGGGACTCTTGCTCAAAGTGGCAAGGCTGAACGAGAAGGGCCCAGCTCACTGCGGACCATTGCAAAGCTCTCTCCCACTCCCATAACCTTCGTCCCTTCCTCCCGCCCCTGCAAAGTGTCACCACTGGCCTGGATGAAGGCTCCTCAGAGGCTCATAAAAAAACTACAGAGCTCAGAAAATTGGGCCCAGGTTGCTGGGGTCTCTGAAGCCACTAGCGTTTGGCAATGAAGCAGGCCCCCAACAGAAGCACTAAAGCCGTTTAGAGTTTACCCCCCAAGGGGAGGGGCAGGCCGGTAGCATGCCCGTGAGCTCTCCGCATCCCACCTGAGGACCACAGGTGTTGGAGAGAGCAGAGCCCTTTGCTGGAGGAAATGAGTGGACCCTCAGCTTGGTTACACTCCCAGAAAGCTCAAAATTCTTTAGTTAAATGTAAGTTAACTTTACTTTTTAAAAATATTTTTTTTATTTATTCTTAGAGAGAGAGAAAGTGAAGGAGAAAGAGAGGGAGAGAAACATCAATTGGTTGCCTTTTGCATGCCCCCAACTGGGGACCCAGTCCACAATGCAGGCATGTGGCCTGACTGGGAACTGAACCAGTGACCTTTAGGTTCATAGGCCAGTGCTCAATCCACTGAACCACACGAGCCAGGGCTAATTTTTTAAATGAATACATATGAGGTGGAATTTGGGCAGCCAGCAACAGGGGTGAAGGAGGAAGAAGTGAAAAAGATTGAGAAAGCAGTAGCTCAGTGGATTGAGCCCGGGCCTGCGAACCAATGGATCAAGGTTCGATTCCCAGTCAGGGCACATGCCTGGGTTGTAGGCCAATTCCCAGCAGGGGACTCATGAGAGGCAACCATATATTGATATTTTTCTCCCTTTCTCCTTCCTTTCCCTTCTAAAGATAAATAAAATCTTTTTTTTTTTTTTTTAAAAGAAAGGCCCTGGCTGGTGTAGCTCAGTGGATTGAGCGTGGGCCTGCGAACCACACGATTGCAGTTCGATTCCCAGTCAGGACACATGCTTGGGTTGCAGGGCAGTTCCTGGTTCCCGGCAGCGGACGCATGAGAGGCAACCATACATTGATATTTTTCTCCCTCTCTCCTTCCCTTCCCCTCTAAAGATAAATAAATAAAAAATCTTTAAAAAAATTTTTAAAAAAGAAAGAAAGCAGAGGGGTAGGGTTGGGGCACTGGTAAGAAAGGGGCACTGTCTTGGGAGCTGCCCTCTTCAGAAAAGAGTGTCGTTGGGTAGAATCAAAAAGTCCTTCCCCTCCACCCCTCTCACCACTGCCCTGACAAAAGCCCCCCACCCTTTGGAGGCATGGCACCCACCATTCCCCCATCCAATGGCCTGGCTCAGAGACACAATGTCCTCAAGAGAGACCAGCCAATCCCAGTGCGTCCAACGGTAGCTAGGAAACAGGATGGGAGGTGTGGCAGCAGCCCCAAGGATCATGGTGGGTTACCTGGGGTGGGGGGAGGGGGGCGCTTGGAAGGGCCCTATCTGGCTAACTGATGGCTCCTCATCCTTCATGAGATAATTCCAATGTGGCTTCCTAGGCCCCTCTTCCATCTGTCCCTTCGATCTCTACCAGCTCCTGCCTGGTCAGTGCAGTAGAGTGATAAATCCCTTGCCCTGGAGTCACATTGAATTCAAAGAAGGACATATAGTTACAAGAGCCAGTTACCACCTGAGTAGCACCTTCTCTGTGGGCACACCTGCATCATCACCCACTTCCAGGAACCCAGAACTCTAGCCACAAGGAACCGTTGCCTGCTCAAACGCCCCTGTGTTGCATTTCCTCAGCTCCTCAGGGCCAAATCAGGGCTGCTTCCTCCAGGAAGCTTTGCAGGCTTCCCAGGCTGCGTCAGGGCCTCTCCGCTGTGCTCACAGTCCCCAGGCTTCTGCCATTGCCACCCCAGCACACACTATTGGAGTTGTCTGTTTTCCCATCCCTATCCCTCACTCCTGAGCCCCTAAGAGTGGGAGGGAGGTCTCATTCCTCCACATCCCCAGCAATGCAAGGAAACTGTCAGGGCCCGCTGTGGAACCAAGCCTGATGATCAGGCAAGCCTAAGTGATTGTCGCTTGCTCCAGCTTGCGCCCTTGTGTCTTGCTGAGATAAGGTGTACCCAGCTGGCTGTTCACAGCCTGCCAACTCCCCCTAGTGAATGGTGGGACTCTGTTCAGAGCCTTGGAGAAATCCCTCACTTCCTGTCTCACTGGTTCCAGCTGTGGCCCTCACTGCCCTCCAGGAGGGGGCTCCCAGAGACGCCTCCCCCCACCTCCCGCAGTCCAGCCTGGAGGAGTGGGATCAGATGCTGGGCTGGAGGCCCCTTGTCTGTGCAGAAGCAGGATTTATCTCAGTTTGGGGAGGTTGGGGGCCCCGGAGCCCTAGATCATCATTAGTTCCATCAAAGAGGCGGCTATGATCTGAAGGGGCAAGATGCATGGCGCCCAAATTGGAAACAGCCTGGCAGACTACAGGGCAGGAGCCGAGCGGGAGAGGGCTCAGCTGCCCCGGGGGAGCCCTGGGACACTGGAGGAGTCCCATAGACAGTGCACAGGAAGAGGAGGAGGAGGAGGGAAGAGAAAACATTCCACTCGGGCTCCAGGGAAGAGAGCCGTGTGCTGTGGAGCGAAGCCAAGTCTGCAAGTCAACGTGACCTCCCCAAGGAGGCTGGGGAAGAAGAAGGCCAACCCCGCTCATGACACAAAGGGCCCCCTCATCTGGCCCCACGCCACACACCTGCGTGCGCCCTGTCTCACCTCCCACAGAAGTAGAAAGCATCCTTTTTGCTTTGTGGATGGGGAAACTGAGGCCAAGAAGGGCAATCTGATGTGCCCAAGGTCACCCAGGGTCCCTGGCAGAGCTGGGGCTGTGGCCCAGATGGCTGATCTCCTGGACCTGACCACCTCTCTGGAAAAGCAGAGAGCAAAAGCAATATTGTCTGTAAGGTTCTTCATCCTTTTCTCTTGCTGTTCGTGCCCAGCATGGAGGCAGTGGTTCAATTTTAAACTGTAGGTTTAACATAGAGAAATAAGACAGAAATATCTTCTAGATATAAGGAAATGGCAACACTAGTGGGCAGAAATGGAATTTAAAGACCACATTCAACTATAAAAACACGTTTAAAAGATGTCTCCCCCCCTACTGCTCCTTGACGGTGACTACCCTACGTGTAGACGCCCCATTCACTCCAGAGGATGTCCTGGAAGCCCTGCAGCTACACAGGCCTCTAGATGTCAGCTCATCCTCCCCCTTGTCAGCTCTCTACACATCAAGCTCGTCTCTCTCAGGGACAGAGAGCATGTCTGTGCCACAATCCTCAGTACTACCTGTGTGTCACCTGGGAGCCGCCCTGTGCCTTCCTGGGCTGCAGTGCCCTTCTTGTGTGTGTGTGTGGGGGGGGGGGGGGTCTGTCTTAGTGAGCTCTCCCTCCAGCTCCAGAGGGACCCCAAGTGGGAGCCCAGGAAAAATGTTAAAATGTCTGCAGGGCAGGGTGATGATTCTTGAGTGAGAGGTGTGGCCGGAGAAGTGCTCCCCAGCAGCCGTCCGGAGGGAAGGGGTGTGGGGCTAAGTGATGAGACTTCTGCCCAAGGCCGTTCCAGAGCTTTATTTATAGTGGCGAAGAATGCACTGGTCCCAGTTGTTCGTAAAACAACTGTCGCAACAAATGCATAGAAAAAGGCAGGAGGGAAATAAAATATTGCTGAGTTGTGAGATTTAGGAGTTAATGTTTCCGTATTTTCCAGTTTTTCTATAATGAGGGAATTTCTAAAACTCATTTTAATTAGTTACCTTTCCCTCAATATTTTATTATGAACAATTTCCAACATACAGCAAAGTTGAAATGGTGTCACCATAGGGGACACCTCTATCCTATCCTGTATTTATCCTAGAAGGATAAAAAGGATAAAAACCTCCCCCTAGGTTCTACCAGTAACATATCTTTATGTTATACTTTATTATATATCCATCTATCCATCCCCACCTCCATCCACCCATAAATCCACCTTGTTTTTTCTTATGCATTTTAAAGTAAATTGCAGACAACAGTATATGAAGTCTGTCTGGATAAAGTCCAACCATTGTCAATATAATGAGAACCATTTGTGTGACATCGATATAACCTGACAGCCAAGGAGAGTGGACAGGAATGCACATGCGTGAACAATGATGATTTCACTATGTTAATCAGTGGGGGAGGAAGACGCAGTTGAATGAGCATGTGTACTGTGTGGCCGTCGCATTCAAAATGACTGAGTGAGTAGAGCAATGAATCTGCATCACATTTTGTGTTAAGCTCGAACATTCCACTGCAGAAACTATTAGGATGATTTAGAAGGCTGCAGCTATGGGCAACTGGTGATTGGCAGCTTCCTCACAACAACATAGCTGCTCACGCCTCATGTGTGCAGAGTTTTTTGGAGAAACATCAAATCTCCCAGGTGACTCAGGACCCCTACAGGCCAGATTTGACCCCCTGCAACTTCTGACTTTTCCCACAACTAAGATCACTTTGACAGGGAAGAGATTTCAGACTGTCAATGAGATTCAGAAAAATACAACGGGGCAGCTGATGGTGACTGGGAGAACTGTGTGAGGTCCCAAGGTGCCTACTTTGAAAGGGACTGAGGTGTCATTGTCCTGTGTACCATGTTTCTTGTATCTTGTATCTTGTTTAATAAATGTATCGATTTCTCATAGTATGTGGCTGAATACTTTCTGGACAGACCTCTCATACTTCCCCCTGATGCGTGGCAGGAACCATTGTTTTTATTAGTCATCTAGAGGACAGATGCTGCCCTTACCTCTCAGCAAAGCAACCTCCAAGCCCATCCTCCTTGCAGCAGGCTGGTCAGGAGCAGCCCGGGCTAGATTGGAGAGGCACCCAGCCCTCCTGCCTTACTCTTTAGGTGAGCTGGTCAGTCCCTGGAGCCCTGTGACTTCTCCCCACCTAAGACAGGGAAGCTGCATGTAAATAAACCTCTCCTCTCCCAGTCACCCGAGGCTGTGGTGGAAGTCCCCTGGGAAAAGGCCTGCACTCATCTTGGTTTCTTGCTGGGATAGAGTGGTCAGATTTAGCAAATAAAAATACAGGACACCCATTAAACCTGAATTTCAGATAAACAACACATTTTTAGTATGAGTATGTCCCCAGCAGTGTGTGGGACACACTTATACTAAATAGAATATTATTTGGTCTGTGTTTTACCTGGCCACCCTATGCAAGATGGGAAATGAAAACTCCAGGAAGGGAAATGCATCAGAACTTAGGAACTGGGTTGGGGTTTCTGAGAGTCTAGTTTCCCATTTGTGCTATACTTGACAAAGTGGTTTTCTGTTGGCCAACTTACTTGAGATTCATTGTTCCTCTCCAGGAGAGTATTTTTATTCCCATTTTAGAGTTAGAGAAACTGAGGCTCGGGAAGTCCAGGGTCCCCACTCAGCTGACAAGGTGCAGAATTAGTGGGCCGCCATCCGGGGAGGCTCACCCCCATCATCGTTGCTAGTTTTGAGACCTCAGCAGACCACAAATTTCTACACTGCAACCTGCCCAAACTGGCCTGCACCACCTCTGTGATAGTTAATTTTACGTGTCAACCTGGCTAGGATATGGGGTACCCAGAAACTTGGCTAAACATTATTTCTGGATGTGTCTGTGAGGGTGTTTCCAGATGAGATTAGTATCTGAATCAGTGGACTGAGTACAGCAACTTGCCATCCCCAGTGTAGGTGGCCTCATTCAATCCATCCAGGGGCCCAAGAGAACAAAAAGGCAGAGGAAGAGAGAACGGGCTCTTTCCCTGACGCCTTGAGCTGGGACCCTGGTCTTCTCGAGCACGCAGACAGGGGTTTACACCACTGGCTGCCCTGGATCTCAGACCCCCAAGCTTGGACTGGAACTTACGCCACCCGTGCCCCTGGGTCTCGGGTGCAGCAGTGGCTCTCCTGGGCCTCCAGGTCACAGGCAGCAGATCTCGGGACTCCTTAAGCCTCTATAGTCACATGACCCAATTCCTAGAAAAAATCTCTTTCTATCTCTGTCTATATGCATCCTATTGGTTCAGTCTCTGTGGACAACACTGACTAATGCAATCTCCCTCAGAGGGAGGGAGGTCTCTGGGGGCCAGCTGCTGGCCCCATCCTAGGGAGCTAGGAGAAACAGATGTGCATTAACACTGTCCAGCAGAGGCCTTGGCAGGTCACATGCCACATGGTAGGGCTGAGACTCCAGGGATCATGGGGCAAGCCTACAGCAGGACAGAGGGCACATCTCAGTTTCCCATGTCATCAACACTATATTCAGGTTGCCTTCAGGCCCAAAATGTTGCTTCTGTGGGAGGACACAGCTGGCAGCGGTGGCAATATGGAGTGACAGAAGCTACGTGTCAAGGGCACACAAGCAGGCACTGCAAATGGAAAGTGGGTATCCCTCAGGTGGTAAATCCTGCTGAGTCCTCCTCTGAGCTCCCAGAGCCTGCTCCGTCAGAGGCAGACACTACCTGGAGTCCCGTGCAGCGCCCTTGCAGGAGTCAGACCCAAAATGTTGAGTCTGTGGAAAGGAGGGTGGGCCAGTCTTGCCCAGCCAGCCTGGCTCTCCTCCTGGGCCCAAGCTCTTTGGTCTCCAGCTCATCAGTCCTTTCTACCTGCCTGCAGCCCAGCCTGGGGACTGGCTCATCCATTCATTCATTCATTCAGTAGAATTTGTGTTTGACAGGCAGAAAATGACCATTAGCTTGGACACAGTGCAACTACCCTCTCTACTAGTGGCCCTAAATGAGAGGTAAACAAGATGTCTCTGGTTAACTATTTATCTAAATAGTTACCTTATTTGTTTATTAATAACCTGAAAACTTGTTCACAAAATAACACGGTGATTTCTATTATATCATTCCCACAACTACACCTCATTTACCTGAATCTGGGACAGTCCATCTGGGGAACTGAGAGTTAAAGTTTAAAGAATAAAGTATGAAAAAGAACCCCCCAACCCAGGGCCAGCTTCCCAGGTGAGAAGGAATTCATAAAGCCGCCCACTTCTCAGATAGTTCCATAAAGTTCTCCAAGGCACAACAGAGCTCCTTCCTATCCCTCATTTTGGTACCAACCCCTGCCCAGCTGTTCTCAGTGTCAGCTACCACCTCTAACATGGGGTTGGCAACAAGCCTCTTCACCTTGGTCAAGCCAGGGCCAAGTGCAGAGCCAAGATGCAGGCATGACTGGTTGAAGGTATCAACTCCTGGCCATCGTGGCACAGGCTGAACTCCGTGCAGCTCTGGTAAGACTCAAGTTCTAGGCTCTTTCTTACATCAGGTCTGCAAATGTATCCCATATGTCTGGTTAGCTGCATTTAAACAGTTATTTAAAATATAATTTGTTTTACTCTAATCATTTGCTGAAATGCATACATTTAAATTTAGCAATACAGTAACAAAACATTTATGGGTTGAATATTCTTGGATACTGTTCTGACAGAGTAGAGAAAAATTTACTATCTGCATTTCCAGGATCTCCCCACCGCCACACACAGAAGCATACACCCTGGCCGCACCAAGATTTTTCTTCTCTGAAAGGAGGGTTTTTTATTTTGCTTTGTTTTTGCTTTAAACCCAGGAGATTAGTGTTTGGCAAGTTTCCTTTGCTCCCTGCCCAATGGTTTTCAAATAGTCATCATTTCTCTGAGATGATAAACAGTGAAGATTGCTTTTACTTTTGAACGCCATGAAAACATGCCTATGGTTTCACTTTGAAGCTCATCAGGAAAAAAAAAACTCCTGTCACATTTAGCACACGGGCAGGAATCCTCGATTCAGGGGCCACCTGTGTGTCTGATAATCATTAAATGCTGCTTCCGAAGTCTCAGTGAGCTCCGGAAGCCACTCAGTTACAGCGGATAGAGCCCGGTGATGCATGACCCGATGTGACTTCAGCGAAATCTCCGGCGTCCCGCGTGCTGCTTCGTGACTCCTGTTACACGTGTTTGGGGTAACCGCCAATCTTTTCACAGACGAATGGATAGTGTAGAACAAAGAATTGAACACAGTGAAAGCGCTTCACATCGTTTTCCTTCTTCTGCAAAGGCCTCAGCTTCTCAAAGTCCGACCCATGAGCACAACAATATGCCTAACCAGCTTCGGCGCTTCCTCCGTAGGCCACTGCTGTGCTGCCAACTGTCCCCATGTTTATCAAGCCTTCAGCCGTGGGTCTAACCACCTGTGTTATGAAGCCTTCTTTGATTTGCTGCAGATGTCTTTATGACCATAGAGAGGTCAGTCTTAATCACCTTTTCAATACTAGCAAAATCCACGCACCTCTATAACTGGTAGTGATCGGAGTGTTGCTTACCTAAACTTACTGCGGTTCTTTCACTGCCCAGCCCATGGCCTGGCCACATCATTGAATCAAGAAACATTGATTTCATCTGGCATGCCCCAAAACATTTCAGGTTTTATTTTTATCGTGATTTCATTTTTTGAATGTTTATTTATTTATTTATTTATTTTTAGACAGAGGGGGAGAGGAGGGAAAAAGAGTGAGAGAAACATCAACGTGTGGTTGTCTCTCTCACACCGCCAACTGGGGACCTGGCCTGCGACCCAGACATGTGCCCTGACTGGGAATCAAACCGGCAGCCCTTTGGTTTGCAGGCCAACACTCAATCCACTGAGCCATACCAACCAAGGCCTATAGTGATTTCATTTTAAATTTGCTAACTTTTATAGGCATCGGCAGATTCCTAAGTTGGTATACCTCGCTTTATCTCTTCCAGCAACTCCCTCCAAATTGCCTTTATTCACAGATAAAATACACTTGTCATGACTTAATGATAAACACTATTTCCCAAGGAATAAAATATGTTTAACTCTAAATTTCAGGTATGTTCTAGTTTCCTCCAGCTGTTATGAGTGAGTAGACAATTTGGTAGTGACGGTTTCACTGGGAAATCAATATTCTCTGCCCCGCCCAATTGCAATGATTTCAGATGCATTTCACATCTTCTGTGTTTCTGAATTTTTACAGAAACTTTTCTTTTTCCCAAACAGAAACCCCTCGTGATATGTGAATGGTTTTCCTCTGCAGGCGTATTTTGTCAACAAAACATTGGCCTGAGTAAGAGAATGCTCTATCATCCATTTCCTACCCTTGCAAATCCAAACACCAGGAGTCCTCAACATTTCTAGATTTGCCTTAAACTTCTCATATATTAAAAATAATATTTAGGCTCTGGCCACTGTGGTTCAGTTGGTTGGGCATCATCCCACAAAGCAAAACGTCACTGGTTCCATTCCTGGTCAGGGCACATCCTTGGGTTGTTGGTTCAGTCCCTGGTTGGGGCACATACAAGAGGCAACCGATCGATGTTTCTCTCTCACATCAACATTTCTCTCCCTTTCTTTCTCCCTCCATTGCCCTCTCTCTAAAAATAAATAAATACATATATACACACACACACACATAACATTTAAAAAATAAATAATAAAATTTAATGTATTCATCACAAATGTCAAACTATGCGTGGTCTCCTAGCTTGAAACCGTATTATGGGTATTCCTGAGCAAGAGGTCCAACCCTTGAGGTCCAACCCTCAGGGTCAGGCTGTCCGGCACTCAGCGTATGCATTGGAGCCACATTTCAACCGTGTGCCTGAGTTTTAGATGGCCTGAGCTGAACCCTTAGAAATATGAACGCAAACTGTGATTTTCACATCTTTTTCCAATAATCGCACTTACCAAGACAGAAACCATAGCTGACCATGACCAATATACCTAATAATTGAAGGAGAGTAAGACATTTGTCTTTCCAGCAACACAAAGCTATGCCCTTGTCAACATGAACGTGGGGCGCACTTGCGCGAGTGGGCAGAGTGTTTGCCGGGAGAGCGGGCGTAACTGATGGATTCTGCTGCCGTGCATGTGCAGTGTTGGCTTTCATCTTCTGTCTTGTTGAGAAGATTGCTATTTTTTATGCTACTACAGCGTAAAGAGAAGCACGAATTGTGTTTCACGTGTATGGAGCTAATTCCATGTCTTTTTGACTCTTCTCTGTCATATTTCTGACAGTTCCAGCTGTTTTTCCTTCTCTCTCTTTGGGAAGCTTGGCGGGGGAGGGCAGCGCGGCTCTGTTCATTCTCTCACTCCCTGAGCTTTTCCAAAGCACTCCCGTGCCAGGCCCACAGCTGGGTCCTGGGCATGCTGGTGAACCATTCATCTCACGTCCTGGGGAGCTCCTAGCTCAGAGAGAAAGACAGATGGTGATGATTCGAAACCATTTTTACCTATAACCCTGACACCAAATGTGTGTGTGGTTTCTTTCCTACAACAACCAGTTCTTTGACTTTCTGGACACCAACCGGGTGTCCTACAATTCAATTCAATTCTCACACTGACTACCTGGGGTCGGGGCAGACCCCACAGGTTCAGGGCTCAGTCCCACCAGACTGCCCCCCACTTCAGATGTTAGTTACGTGTTGGGTGCCCAGGGTACCTACGTTTCTGTCGGAGGGAGCTCCAAAGGCAGCGGCTCCTGTGACCCCTCCTCGGGTTTAATAATCTGTTGAAAGGGCCTTGTTATGAATAAAAAGATGGTCCTATCTCTTTTACCACTCGGGAAAGTCCAAAGGTTTTAGAAGCCCTGCATCAGGTACCAGGTATAGAAACCTAATACATACTATATATTTCTCCCTGTGTCCTTGTGATAACTACAGAAAACAGGTCAGTCACTCTTTCTTTCTTTCTTTCTTTCTTTCTTTCTTTCTTTCTTTCTTTCTTTCTTTCTTTTTCTTTCTTTTTTATTTTTAAATTGTATTTTGTTGTTTATGTTATTACAGTTGACCCAGTTTTTCCCCTTTGCTCTCCTCCAGCCAGCCCCCCACTCCCTCGGGCAATCCCCACACCATTATCCACGTCCATGGGTCATGCACATATGTTCTTTGGCTCCCATGTTCCCTATGCTGTGCTTTTTGCATCCCCAAGGCTATTCCGTAACAACCAAGAGGTGTGTCATTTCTTCCCTGGGTAAGTTAGGGAAGGACAAATGAGTCAAGGGTGCACAGAAGTGACTGACAGCGCTGTCATCCATGATCCTACCAGAACCCCCCAAAACCTAGGACTGGAGTAAAAGGAGTGTGTAAATTCAGGTTCAAGACAAGTCCCCAGTCCCTTCACCCAACCTGATTTTGGCTCCGAGGCTCTCTCAGATACTCGTGTGGGAGGAGGGCGGCTGTCTCTCTCAGGACCTTCTGCCCACCACTGAGCAGAAACAGACTCCTCTGCTGGAACCAGGAAGGTGCTAGTGGTGATGACCTCCATCCTTCATATCCAGAGAGGAGCTCCGGCCCCCAGCCCGCAAGGGAGGCCATGACTGATGTAAGGCCATGGAGGCCGTGTTGCAAACACCTGGCCTGGCCCTGGGCTCAGACACTGCAGCAGGGTCTCCGGGCATAGGACCTGGTGTCCTCACTTTAAACAACTGCCCATTTACAGGTTATACCAGCCAAAGTGTGAGAACCTCTGCACAGGGCCTTCTGTTTTGAAAAGTGAGGTGGGTTCCCTGGGAAGCCCCAGGACTTCCACTTAGGGTTGGTGACTCCCATTCAAAGGCTGGAGGTTGCCCGAGAGTAGAAAAGCCTGCCTGGTTGTGACCTTGGGCTCTGCCCAGTTGCCTCACCAGGGAGAGTGTCCTCCATCTGGCCAGCCTGACCCCCACCCAAGTCAATCCACAGAGAAGGAGGAAACTAAATGCAGTGTCTGGATCCATCTTGCAGCTGGGCAGCTGGAGACCTTACCCACTTAGTGATGCATTTACCATGCTTCCATCTGGCCCCTCCCCCCCATTTCCCTCAATGCCACCTGGCCTCATCATCTCCTCCTCCTCGACCCCCATCATCTTCTCCTAGGGCCCTCTGCCCCTGGCCTTTGCCCCTCTAATTCGTACGCTTTACTACTGCCTGGGCAATCGTCCATAATACAAACTGATCTCATTTCTCCCCCATCTAAGCCTTAAGTGACTCCTCATTGTCTACATGGAGATATCCAGACTTACCAGCCTGACATTCAAGGCTTTTCAGAGTTCTGAAAGGCCTTCCTTGTCTCTTAATAACCCCAATTGTGCCCCGCCCACATTAACAGCCCCCCAGCGTGGCATCTCCCAGAACTGCCCGGGCTGTGCAGGCCAGAGCTCAGGAACTCAGCTCTGGAGCCGCACTGCTTGGGTCCGCGTCCTGGAATGCCAGTTACAAGTTTGAGGTTCACTTTGCCTCGCTGCCACACCTGTAAAATGAGGATAAACAATCCTACCTCATGCAGTTATAGTGAGGGCTAAAACACAGGTAAAGCCCTGGGAAGCATGCCTGGCCCACGGTAAGCCTCTAATAAATATTTGTTATTGGTACGCCTTTGATCGCATTGCTCCTGCTGTGCATATGCCTTTCCCTACCTCTCACTTTGTAACCTCTCTTCTTCCTTCAAAGCAAAACACAAAGTGCAGCTGCGGAGCCCTGTCTGACTCCTCTGGGCTATCTACTCACCGCTCCACCTGTCCTTCACCTCCCGGGCTGACCTCTACTCGAGCACGCGTCACACTGAGCCCCAAGTCCACTTGCTTATCTGCCTCCTCAACTGGACTGTGTCCTATATACCCTTCCCCAATGCCCACAGAGCCAGTTTGATGAATGAGTGGATAAAATTTAGAAATGGCGATGGTAGGAGGGTTTTATGTAGTATGGTCTTTGAGAATAAACACTGCTAAAGACCACATTACAAAGGAGAAAAATGATTTATATTTATGCAATCTTTCTTAAAACCATAAAGGACTATTAATGTTTCCAAAAACAAGAAAAATGTGAACTGAATAAAAGGTTGGATTTTTTCTTCTATCAGAGAGTGCCTTTGTTGTTTAATCATTATGGTCAAGGATCTGTGGGAAAACAGATGTTCACACTCACGGTAGAGACTCATCTATTCACTTACCACTCAATGCAGAGGTCAGAGCCTGGAGAGCCAGCCTTCGTCCCTTCAACGAGGGCTTATTTGACCATGAGTGATACGATGAGAACACAAAACTCAGCCTCTGCCTTCACGGGTATCCCAGGTGAACGGGCAACTTCAGCCCACCTGTTCTGACATGGAAGTGCATGGGGTTAAGGGAGCAGGTACCAGGGCATACCTGCACTTCAGTGGGGAGGACTTAGCATAAAGGAACATGAGATGGAAAAGAGAGGAGAAAAAGGTAGGGGCAAAGCCCTTGAGAAGGTTGGCTTGGAGGAGTGGGGGTGTGTTCAATAACAAAAGAGCATGGAGGAAATTTGGGGGTTGTGAAAAGTTCTAGAACTGAGTATGAGGAAAGTTCTAGAACTTGATGGGGTGATGGTTACATGAGTATATACCACTGCTAAAATGTACTTGAAATGGATATGTTTTATTGTATATAAATCACATGTCAATAAAATTGGATTTTAATGAAAGTTTTTGAGAGGAAGAGAACGGCGGTGCCACTTGCCAGTGCTGCGGGGAACCTAGGACAAGGGCAGGAGGGTGTGGAAGGGAAGACACTGAGTTCTGTTTCCCGCATGTTAAGGGTCAGGTTCCTCGGTCTTCTATTGCAAGAGCTGTCCCTGGACCTGCAGCATCAGCGTCACCCAGGGACAAAGATTCCAGGCTTGCCCGAAGTCCCCTCAGGCTCCCCTGAACTCTTTCAACCAGGCTCTGATGTTTGGACTTCCATGTTTGTCTTTTCTGCATATCCAATACTAGCACAAATTCTGCTAAGTTAATTTAACGGGAATCCCGCATCCTTCGTATCCAATCCCCCTCCAGCTCATCCTCTACCACCTCCAGGTAATGCCTGCCTTCAGCAAGAAGCCTGTTGGGTTAGTTGAGCCAGAACCCCGTCCCTACCATTCACCCCTGGTGTTTCCTCTCAGAAACTTTCCATCCACTGACCCTACTCTGCTTCTTGGTGATAAAGTCCCATGTTTCCTCACTGTGTTAAGAGCTGAGCCCAACCCCTCTCTCCTACTGCAAGCCCCCCCTGCAGCGGTCTGTACACCCAGCTCAATAGTGCCCCCTTGAAGAAAGTCTTCCTGACTATCTTTAACAAGTGTCCCTAAATAATATTTTCTTTAACACTGGGAGCTCTTTAGAAGTTTGGGATCTCAGGCACCACCCAGGTCTACTGAGCCAGAGTGATCACGTGATCGAGATCCCCAGGTGATTCGTTCGAGCATTAAATTCTGAGAAGTGCTGAGTTAAAGGCTCCTGGAGTGGCTCCTTAAAGACAAACACACACAGCTGTGAAGAACTTAAGGCTGATTAGACCCTGGCCAGGTAGCTCAGTTGGTTAGAGTGTCGTCCTGATGCACCAAGGTTGCGGTTCGATCCCCAGTCAGGGCACGTGGAAGACTCACACAATGAATGCATCAACAAGTGGAACAGCAGATCGATGACTCTCTCTCCCTCCTTTTCTCTCTTACTGAAATCAATCAGTAAAAAAAATTTAAATCCCTCAAAAGAAAGAAAAGAAACTTAAGACCACAAGAAAGGCAAAAGGAACAGACAGGCCTACGTGGGCACCCAGCCCTTGGTGGCAGCCTGGTCAAAGGGAGCAGGCAGAGTATGGAGTCCAGGCTCCAGCTTGGGTCCCAGTCATTTTCCCAGTAAAAACCAAGCCAGGTATAGGACGGTTAAGTTCACCAAGGGCTTTCCACGTACGTGGTCTCATTTGAGTCTGGCTTAACCCTGCAAGATCAGAAGGAGCCTTTTGTCAGCTTTACAGATGAAGGCGCTTCAGCTCAGACAGCACGGGGCTTCTCAAACGGCCCAGGCAGGGTGGCTGGGTACTTTGCCCTGAAAGCTGAGAGGCTGGGCCCAGTGGTGCTCACTGGGACCCTGGGCAGAAGGGGCCAGCCCTGGCTTGGAGGCCTCCCTGGAATAAGTCCTCGCTTGCCCAGCTGCCTTGCACCAGCTGGCTAGATTTCCAGAAATACCAGGGCAGCCCGTCCCAACCCCACTCAGAGCAAGAAGGCTTGCAGGTGTCAGGCCTGATCTGAGCAAACTACACAGGTGGCTGTGCCTGTCACCTGGGTGTACAGGGGACCTGCGGGAGCTTTATCTCAGCCTCCAATGCATGCTTGGAGGCCCGGCCCTGCAGCAGCCGAAACCTGGGAAAGGGAGGGGCTGGACTCAGCCACCACCATGGGGCATCTCTGTTGCTGTTGAGTGTTAGGGTCCCGTTTCAGCCTCAGCAGGCATGCATCTCACTGTCTGCTCCACTCCTAATCCCTGTGCCGCAGGTCCGTCTGCTGGTCTCCAGATTTCAAGCTCACATGTGTTAGAGCCCACCTGTGGTACTTAGGCTGACCCTTCAATGTGCAGAGACAGAAGTAGAGCCCAGAAAGGTAAAGGAGCCGTGTTTGTCACGCAGCAAGCTGGTGGCAGAGTCAGCCCCGCTGCCAAACTTTCCCTTTCACGGCTCCTGTCTGCATGTGTGCCCCAAGCCGGGCACAGCCAGGGCCCTGCTGGAGGGAACCACTCCGTGGGTAGCACTCCGTGGGTGGTGTCAATGATGGCAATGTTTCCTTCTCCAAACCAACGCCTGCCTCAGGGCCCTCACACCTCTCATTCCCACCTCCCAGCATCCCCAGGGCTTATTTATTTTCTCAGGGCACACAGGTCTCTGCTAACAAAGTCAGCTTATTGGAGAGGCCCATCCTCCCCCTGCTCTGTAAAACAGCCCCCCTCACCCACTGCTCTTGCTCTTCTCATCTCTGAACCCTCCCAGATATTATGTTTTATAGTAATCATTTCCTTTTATTTTCAATCTTCCCTGGCCTGAATATGAAAGGTGGAGCAGCAGGACTTTGTTTTGTTAATTGCCACATCCCCACAATGCCTGAACAGTACTTAATTTAGGAGGTGCTTACTAAATATTTGCCCACTGAGTGAATGAATTCAAGTGTCAGGGTGGGAGAGTAGTGGGGATTTCCCTCCCTGTTGTGTCAGGAGACCTGTGAACACATCCTCACTTCCTCCCTCCATTTCCTCCATGGTGTGCAGACCTCATCATTCCCAGGAGCCTGCAGGTGGGAGATGGGGCCACATGTTCACCCTGCCCTCAGACGGCTCATCTTTGCCTTCCCCACGCAGCCCTGACCACCAGCACTACGCCATCCCCTGGGTTCTTTTAATTAATTACTCATCTGAGACGGTCCTTCCTGCCTCCCCTGGTGAAGTGGCAGACAGTGTGTAGTTCTGTCTTACTGCCTATTTGATCCTCACAACCCCTCAAGGAGGCAGACACAATTACACTGAGAACCTGAAGCTCTGGAAGATTGAGTAACTTCCTGGAGACCACACAGCAAGTAAAGAGCCAAGTGGAGACTCAAACCTAAGTCCCCAATTCCAAATTCTGTTGTCTGTCCTTGTCTACGCCAGCTCTGGGGCCGGGCATGGAGGAGAGAACGCCACACTGACTCATCCCTGGGAGGATAAAAGTGAAGTGCCTAGTAAGTGGTGAGTGCCCAGCGAGGACCTGAGAACCCAGACAGGGCTCAGCTCCTCAGTCTGTTCTCGCGGAATGTTGTCTGACAGGTCTGGTAGCCTCTTCAGCCCCTGCCCCTAGAACCCCCACCAGGGGCAGGTGGGACACCGGGAAGGTGGCAGGAGGCTGCGAGCTTGTTCCACACTGGGTGCTGCCCTCCTGCTTCTTTAGACGACTCCAGTGGTCAGGAGCGAAGTGACCCTGGCTACTTCCCAGGTCGGGTGCACAAGCAGGCAACCCAGGAGAGAGCCTGGCCGCCATCCTGAGCGGCCCGTCTCCCTGGCTTCTCACACTGCAGAAAGGGGCCCCTGCCACATGTCCGTGACTAGCCCATCCCCAGCCTCTCCAGAGTAAGTGGTGACAGACAACTCATCACCCCATGGCATTTCCCGGCAGCTCTGCGGAGAAAGAATGTTCCTCCTTTTACTGAACTGAAGTCCTCCTTCCCAGAAGCTGTGCCCGTGGGCGGGCCCTTTATGGCCTCAGGGGTGGGAAGGTCTCCTGCCCCACTGAGTTTTCTCCCGGTGATGTGACCCTGGCTCCCCTAACCATTCCATACTAGACAGAGCTCCCTCATCAGCCTGTTTTTTCTCTGAGAACACCCAAGTGTTCTAGAGAACAGGACTGTTACCTCCCTTTTTATGGACACTAGGCCTCTAGAAATGCCACCTGAATTCACATTTGCTCTTCAGGCAGCCATGTCCTGGACCGTGAGAGGTGTGAGCTGAGCTTTGCAGAAGGACAGGATTTTAATCCAGTATCCAGCTCAGTGGTGAGCAGGGAGTGGGCCTCAAAGGTACACAGGAACCAGGCAGAGAGGAGGATGGTATGGCCAAAGCTGTGAGGTTGGAATGAACGGGGCCTATTGGAGGAAAAGTAAGTCTGGCTGAGCCAAAGTTTCATGATGGGGGTCCCACACTGAACAGGGAAGTTGGGACAAAGCATGCAAGGCCTTGAATGATGGGTGGGGAGGTTTGGACCCCTTGCAGGCATAGAGATGTGACTAACGGTTTGTTAGCAAAGTGACACATTGGCTCTGGATTCGGGATTATGGGACAGACTGTGGGGGTGGGGAGGGGAAGAAGGGAGCCCACATGAGGAGGCTGTCCTGCCATCCAGTGAAAGGTAAGAAGTTAAGAATGTCACCCTGGGAGACAATCTGTATCTTCCTTCATCCATAGGTGAAAAAAAATTCAAGGCTCAGAGAAAGAAAGTGACTTGCCCAGAGTCACACAGCAATCAAAGAACAGAGAACATGGACCAGACTTGATTTTTTTTAATTTTTAATTTTCAGCCCAGATGTCTTTCTATTACATCAGGCCCTCCCAGGGGGCTACTCAGAGTTTGGCATCCAGCAGGAGTTCAAAAAATGAATGTGGCCTTGTTTCCGTGTGTCACGTGGCCTAGGTTGGTGGCAATAAGGAGGCCTTACTGAATGGGTAGCAATGAGAAGAGGTCAGGGCAGCGCTTCTCTTGTCCCATACAAGGGTGAACTCATCCCAGAGGGTCTCCTCCAGGGATCAAGTTGCTAAGAGCCCTTGTGGGTCCAGATAGTCTCAGGGACCTCCCCAGGCCACAGGGCCAGAGTGTGGGCACACAAGGGCACATCCACCTGACCTCTGGAAGGAGGCAATGCACGCACTCCCCGGAGGGCCTGCAGAGGGACGTCCCAGGGCATCTGCAACCCTCCCTCCACGGCGGGGACTCCGAGGGGGAGAATGGACTTCCGCCAACTGAACCAGTGGGCTCTCTGGGTGATCTTGAGCTAATCACTTACCCTCTTTGCATCTTGGCTTTCTCATCCGTGAAATGGGGATGATGATACTTACCTACCTCATCGTTGAGTTATGGGAATTAATTAATGTTTATAAAGGACTTGGAGATCCACAGATGAAAGGCACTATAGAACTACAAAGTATCATTACTGTAATTATATTACACTATTATATCTCGGGCCAAGGGCCCTCTGCAGCTTTGCTTTATTACTGAGAATGGGCGATGGGGTGCAGATAAAACCCAATCTCCCCCAACCATCGCTCCAAACTCCAACCAAACTCCTTCTAGATCTAAACCCCTGGAGATTCCATCAGGCTTGGAAGACATGACAAGCGTCTCCAGCCCCAGAATTCCCCCAGGGGCTGAGAGACATCGAGAAAGACTGGCTTCTTAGTCTTCTCCTGAAAGCAATAGTTCTGGGGGTCTCAGGAGACCAGGGGCTCCTCTGAACTCACCCAGAGGCTGCACCCCACCAGCTAGGTGGACCCTGGGCCGTCTGGCCATGTTCCCCTTCTCTGGGGAACCTTCTCTTCACTGGTGCCTCTGTGGGGTCCCATCCCACAGTTTTCCTGGCCTCAAGTCAGACTCGACTTCCAGAGGGGAGTGAAAAAAAGGCCTCTTGGCCTCGAATGGCAAACTCTCCCGTGTTTACTGAATCAAACTTCCAACGATTCCTGTGCTCACCCATCATCACTCATTTCACAGTACCCCAGCCTGACCGAGTAGGCGAAAGCTAGATCAGAAAGAAATATAATTACCTTTTTACGAGCTTATGACACGGTTGCACACTCCTTGCCTGCCAGCTTGTCCAGTCACTCACAAATGATGATATACATACTATAAATTATATCATTATCGACCTATAATTACAGGCAACATATATATGAATCCCCCTGAAGGAGTCCAAGGCTCCAAGATTACGTACCCTCACCCCTCAGTCCCTTGGGAAAAAGCCGGCTGCCAGGAGGAGAGGTTATTTCCAAATTTCAAAGACGCTTGGTTAGAACAACAGAGACGGAGGCGCCCCCTCCCGTCTTCACGCACACACCCCCGGGCTCCCCCAGAACGTCTCAGCTCTCCCCACAGATCGCACAAAGCTCGAGGCGCTGGCATGAACGAATCTGGACATGTGAGGGCAAACTCGCAGGGGGAGAGCAGACGCAGAGGTACCTGGCTCAGAAACTCCAGGAGGAGGGCCTGCCATCCAGACAGCAGGAGACCCTAGGACACTCCAGCTGGGTAGCCAGGAGGCCTGTCCCTCCCCTCAAGCCCTGAAGGACACTTCCAAGGACACGTCTGGCTCCCAGGACTAGCTGAGCATTTGTGCCTGCAGAGATGTCCTCACTCCACTGGGGCAATTCCCGGGGCCTGGCAGTGGTCTGGCCTCAGGGGCATCCCTTGGGCGAGGTCAGGGCTAGCTCTGATTGGGGTGGGTTATGGACTCTCCTGGCCCCTTGGCTGATGGCAGGGAGCCGTGAGTCACTGAGCCTGGCTCCGTTTCTCGTGGGATCCCCTGGGCAGGAGGAAGATGATAAGCTGGGTGTGGGAACAAGATAAAGACTGCTCTTCTAGGCGTTACCCTCAGCTCCCTACCAGGCTCTGGAGCCAGCTATCCACTCCTTCCTTCCTTCCTTCCTTCCTTCCACAGGCCTCTTTGTAGCTCTGGGCCAGGCTCTGGGGGCAGACATGAAAGGACACAGGCCTGTCCTTAAGGAGCTCAGAGGGACTCAGCGAGAGAGGCTTGTGGCCACAGGAACACTTACACTGTCATAAATGTGATGGCGGAGCCCCTGGACAGGACTCAGGGTCAGGACGGGGGGAGGTGGGTGGCACCTGTCAGGGGAGGCAGAGTCTGGGCTTTGAAAGATCAGTAGGAATTTTCCAGTTGGGAAGGAAATTTTGAAGAGCAAGAACAATCCCATAAAGGCATGGAGGGTGGATGAAACAGCATGGGGTGTTTGGGTGTCAGGGAGAATTCCTGCAGGACTCACAGGGCAGCCAGGCAGTAGGGGGCGGGTGGTGCATCCTAGAGCCAGGCCCACCCGTCCCGCCTGGTCTGCTCTTCCTCATGGAAACCTCCACTCAGCAGACCTCAGCGCCCCCTCACTTCCCCTCTGACTCTGGGGGTCGTTCCTCCTTCCTCCTCCTGCCAACTCCTTCCTGCGGCCCCTTCAGGCCCCAGCCCTGGGCCCCCCTCCTCTGTGTCATCCCCTCCTCTAGGTCCCACCTGCGTGTCTGGTCCCACTTGGTGTGTGAGGCCCTGGGCAGTTCTCTGCCCTGATCTGCAAATAGCTGGGTGCTGGTCAGCTGTTGGAGCCAGCCCCCCCCCCCCCCCAGCAACAGCGAGGAGCTGGGACGGCAGGGCTTTGCCTGGAGTCACAAGTGGCGGGCTCAGGGTAACCAAAAGCCTCCGCCATCTGGATGGCAGAAGACCCCAACTGTGGTTCGTCCTCGAATCACATCTTGTAAAAAATCATTTGCACATTTGAATTCAAAGCGTCTTAAAACAGTATAAACACCACCATTCTGAGCACCATAAAAACCCCGTTGAGCATTTATGGAAACTAAAACATGTGTATTAACATATGGCAAAAATTTCACTTACTGCATCTTTTTAGCATTGGACTGATGCATGAGGCATCTGTGCTAAAAAACATTTGAATGGAAGCTTCAGAAAAGAGCAGAACGAGAAAAAGGCTGTCGCAAAGCCTGGGCTGTTGGCAGGACTGCGGGGAAGCCTGAGGACTGGTCCCTGGCGAGGGCTGGGGACTTGGGCAGAGAGGCGGGGGCTGGCCCGCCGAAGGGGAGGGCTGCGTGAGCGCGCAGCACGGTGCGTTCAGCCCAAACCCTCTGAGGCAGGCCCTCCCCACCCCTGCCCACCCTCCTTCCTCTTTCTCTTCTCTTATTTTCTCCTCCCTCCTCAGAGAGCAGGTGGGTCTGAGGGGAGACGGTGGTCATATTGGGAACCGAAGAGGAAAGCTCTGCTGGTTCTTTTCTCCCACCTCAGGTCCAGCAGGAGAGAGCTGAGCCCTCCAATGTCCCCCAGCCCCCAGCCCCTCCTCTGCTGAGGGTCCCAGAGCAGAGCTTTTCATCAGCTTCTACCTGGAACCAACAGTCCTTGCGACTTTTTAGGCCACTGCAGCCTCTTTAGTTGCCCATCCCAAAGACCAGTCATGAGCATTCCTTTCGTGGCTTAGAGGAGTGTTCAGGTTCTAGGGGACATGGAGTCCCCCTTACCAGGCAGGGACCTCGCGGTGGGCTCTGTTTCCAGGTGTGTCAGGTCCAGGTCAGACTGTCAAGGCCCTGACAGAACCCAACATTGTCCTGGTCTGTGGGTCTTGAGTACCCTCCCCACACGAGCCTCAGCCTCAACCTGGCAATTGGGGCCCCACCAGCCTTGCAAATGGAGGTCTGACCTGATTCCTCAGGCCTGCACGTGGGCGGGGATGTTGTGGTCAGGGATGCGCTGGTCCCTCTGAATTGCTTAGGAGGAATAAGCCATCTTGCAAATAAATAGCTACTGGCCCAGAGTGAGTAGGGCTGGGATGAGGCGACTTTTAAAATTCACTTTGATTTATTTTGTTACTGTGTGCCTTCGAGAAGAGGCCAGGTGGGCTTTCAACTTCCCAGTAAGTGGGAGACCACCCTGAAGGGGCAGTGCAGAGAGAGTCGCCGGCGGTGGCAGAGTCTGTATGCTGAGGGCGCTACAGCTGATTTGTTCTTCCATGTACTTGAACCTCAAGCATGGAGGTCCTGGAACCTCAGCACCTCAGTTTACACCTGGGGATGGCACTCTGCCATTTGATTGCCACCTCTCCTTATTCGAGGGGGGTGTGGGGAGGCGGCCGGTGAAAGCCGTGATCTCGGTAGCATTCTGGAGCACCACATTCTGGAGCCATCACATTCTGGAGCACCACATTCTGGAGCCATCACATTCTGGAGCACCACATTCTGGAGCCATCTCATGCTAGCTGCCAAGAAGGGCCCCTTCAATGTGGGTGTCAGTGGGCACTTGGGTTTTCTTGTCCAGGGCTGAGCAAATCTCTCTCAGGCGGCAAGACCACTGCCTAAGTTGGCAGTGTCGGGTGGTCAAGCCAGTCTGGAACTGGCATCCTCCACCAACTCTCCGTGATGGCAGCTTTCCAGGCCCGCCCAGATGATGTGCTCCATGCTGGTGTCCTGGTTGTCAACGGACGGTGCAGACTGAAGACGGCTGGCTAGCTGCCCAGCGCCTGTCGATGGACACAGAGGCGCTCCTGCCTGTGAGAACCGTCCTCGCTGCACCCAGACATATGGTTTGCAAAGTTTCACACTCAGGGTCACAGCTGAGATGTACGGTCACCCTGTGAGGGAGGCACCTGATGGTCATCTCTTCCTTACACTGACGAAACTAAGAATCAGAGAATTAAAGCGACCTGACTCAGGCCACGTGGTTGATGGGTGGGCAGGGGACAACACCCAGAAGTGTAAACATTGTGCCCTGGCCCATGGGCCCCTCTCTCCACCGATGACCCCCCAAACCGGACCTCAACTCTCCCACTGCAAGCCTATCTCTAGAGAGTGGATCTCAGCCTCCCTTCCTTGCACAGTGGGCACCAGCTGGTGCCTGCTAACTCCCCACCAGGAAGTGGCCTCTCACAGTCAACCTGATTGCCTGGTGCAACATCTCTTTAGCCATCAGAACCTGGCCTTGAGACAAAATATCCAGCTTTTCTTCCACGCTTCGATAAAGATCAAAGCCCCAAAGGTAAAGTCAAAGATCACCACCACTCACCTGAGCCATCTCCCCGATTTGGGGTTTACTACAGCCCCGTGGGGTCTCTGGCCAAGTGAGAGACACAGGGCTTCCCGCTCACTCTCTTTCCTGTGGCAGAGAGAGAGAAAAACAGACAGACAGACAGACCTGGGTCATAAGCAAGCTGTGAGGAGATAAGATGATACCCTCCAGTCATCCTCCTGGTGTGCTGATGCCCAGAGACGGAGACCCAGTGCTTACATTGGCAAAGAAAGTGGGTAATTGATCCCCCTTACAACACCTTTCAGAATGTGCTCCTCCCTGCTTTGATTTCAGCCTCAAGGTGTGGAGAAGCAGGCTGTTCTCTGAAAAACAAGAAAAACACATCTGCCCATTAACCAGTGTGCAAAATGGCAGCTGGCCTTTCTCCCACCTACAACCTGAGAGGACCCCCAAGAGTCCCCTAGTTGTCCAGGGGGCTTTTCAACTGGACCTGTCCCTACTTTTTCCTGCTGGGGGTTTTGTTCAGAGCAGTGATGGAAAGCCATACTGTGGTCTCTGGAACGAAGGTCTTAGACAAATGCATGGAAGGAGAAAGACAAATGTGGGGTGAGGAGGGGTAGGGGTTGCTGTGTCTCTGCCGTTTCCTGTCCCTTGTGATGGATGCCACATCGGGAAGGCAGGGAGGATGCCCTCCTGATTTCTGAAGGAAACTTCGTGTGACCTCATTGGAAGCGGGCACACAGGTGTCCAGTGGGTGTTTGCCACCAGACTGCATGCAGCAAAGACTGGACCTGGGGCATGGGAGGGGCCTCCTGGGGTACTCACACTGGAAGAAGGGCGCTGCACAGTGGCTAGGCAGGCTGGAGGGCCTACCTGGACCACTTAGCCTGCACTGTTCCATGGATGTGACATGAGAGAAAAAAGGTCACGTTAAGAACCACTGCTGACCACCACTGGCTGGGTGACCGCATGCCAGCAGGTTGGGTGTATGGCCTCGGTGACCTGCTCTGTCGATGGTAACTGCCCTTCTGGAGTCCCTAGGAAGCGCAAGCATGGTAGTGGGCGTGCAGGAGACTTGCACACTGCAAAGCCCTCTTTGAAAGTCGGGAGGAAGCCAGGGTGCATAGACTCCGGTTGAGAGTGGAGTGACATTTCTGGAGTTCCCTGAGGGCTCACCACTGTCGACATTCCTTTGGGAAGAACCGTGTCCTAGGACAGTTACTGAGAAGTGGACGGGAGTGGGCACGTTTATACTTTTCAGAGGAAAAAGATAAGACTTGTCTGTGCTGGCTCATGGTCACACAAAATTTCTGGGTCCTTCCCCGGCAGGCAGAGGCATCTGGTAACCCATTGTCTGCTGTCTGCAGGGAGGAAAGTGTTAGACACGAGGGGCAGATGGAGTTTGCCTAACGTGTCTGTTCTCTTCTTTGCTGCCTTTTCAACTCTTCTTGGGAATGCGGCAAAATAGCAGCTGTTCATAATTTCATGAATAAAGAACTATGTAAATTTCAACTATGAAAATGTGTTGCATCTCTCATGGGCAAAGTGTGGTGGATGCTCCCGCGCCGTCTCTATTTCCATCTCGTGTGCATCTCGGGTTGATCTGAACTGCATTCTCTGGGCCGCCACTCAGTTTCAGAAGCAGCCTTGGCCAGTTGGTGGCAAAAGGCATCAGGACCTCTCCCGACTGGCCGGAGCTAGAGCCTCGTGGGCCAGGCTTCTCCATTCTAATTCCCACTCCATCACCTCTGGGGAGGGTGTCAGTCTATGTGTGTTTTTTTAAACTGATCTGTAAAATGGGTATAATGACATTTTTCTCTTTCAC
This sequence comes from Sturnira hondurensis, assembly GCF_014824575.4. Lineage (NCBI taxonomy): Eukaryota > Metazoa > Chordata > Mammalia > Chiroptera > Phyllostomidae > Sturnira > Sturnira hondurensis. Next base: position 2,841,133 of record NW_028081011.1, on the reverse strand, counting down.
AGAACACGTGCATGATAATTATGCATGTGCGAACTCACTTCCAGCAGCCCTTTGGACAGGGAAGCCAAACATGTTTACAGTTTTCTTCTAAATACCTGCATGAGGCCAAACTTGCCAGCAAAGGATTCCAACCCTGTTTGCGCAAAGCCTCGACTAAGTCTAGACAGGCACACGCAGCTCTCGAGCGGCCCCCCACCCCCTCCTCTACTCCTGGGGGCTCCCGGGCGGCCTCCAGACCCTGCGCTCACCCTGGGTTTCTGAGAAGCACGCCGCACCCGCAGGAGCAATCTTACCAGCTTACCCCCCACGTGGCGGGGGCGTCTTGCTTTCTTTGATGGCTGTCATGTGGCAGAGATGTGGAGCTTACCATGAACGGGTCCCAGGTGTGGAGCTAGGATCCACAGGTAGAAGCTGTAGGAATCCCGTTTGGGCTACCTAGAACGGGGGTCTTCTGGTGGCGTGTCCTAAGGGATGGCCTGGGCTGCCCTGGAAGGATGAGGGTGGAGGACTGACCGTGGTTGGTCAGGGTGCTGTGGGGGAGGACCTGTCCTTAGAAGTGCACATGGATCATCTGGGGACCTTGTTAACACGCAGGTTCTGACTCAGCAGGCCCAGTGTGGGGCCTGAGACTCTGTATTTCCACTCCGGCCCCACGTGACGTACATGCTGCGGGTCCCAGGACCACGCTTAGGGCTAGCTGGCCTTCGGCATCCCTTCCGGCCCCACGGTCCTACGTTCTGTGGTTCTGTGACTGGGTGGTTGGGGGATGTTCCTGGTGGCTCGGGCAAGAGAAGGCAGAAACAGGGGGGACACCAGTTGCTTCCGGCCCTCCTTGCTGAGGCCATGTGGGAACTCCTGGAGTCTGATTGCTTTGGAAAGCTTGGCCCGGAAAGGTTTCCACTGATGCTGGGGCTGGTGTGGTCAGTCCGCTTTGAAGAATGGAGAAGGCAGACTGAAGTCTTTCCACAGTCAAGGTGAACAAAAGAGAATAACCAGCTGACTGGGCCAGGAGACTTTCTAAACAAGACACTGTTTTTGCCAGTTGTCCTTTGCTGCCTGAGGCTCCCTCTGTTCTCCAAGCCCCCTCCCCGTCAACACTGAACTCCATCTCGCTGGTTGAAGCAAGCATATTCCAAAGGTTTCCCTCCCCTTGCCAGGCGTCAGGTCTGGGGCAGGGAGCACAGAGGTGGGCCGGGCACAGGGCACGTGGTGACATTGTACCACAAAGACAAAGTAACCAGTACGCAGAAAGAGGGAAGAAGATCCCTGTGGACTGGAATAATCAGGGAGGACTTCTCAGAGGAGAGGAAATTTCAGATGGGGCTTAAGGCTGATAAAAACCAAGACCATTGGAAACGCGGCAGAGCTGAGGACCAAGGCGAGGGAGTGCAGATGCGCATCCCAGAAAGACCTCCAGGAGACAAGCCTATTCAGGAAGCAGGAGGGTCACCCTGCTGGTGGGAACATCAAATGGTTTGGGAAAGAGTCTGCAGTTCTTCAAAAGGTTAAACACAGAGTTAACCTATGACCCAGCAAGTCCACTCTTGGCTGTGTACCTAAGAGAAAGAAAACGCATGATTCCACAGAAACTTATACACAAGCGTCCATAGCAGCATTACTTACAATTGCCAAACAGCAGAAAAAACCCAAATATCCATCACCTAACAAATGGGTAAACACATTGTGTATCACTGCAATGTTATTTGGCCATAAAAAGGAATGAAGTTCTGATACACGCTACAACGTAGATGAGTCTTGAAAACATTGTGCCAAGGGAAAGAAGCCACATGCAAACGACCAAGTATTGTGTGATTCCATTTTTACGAAATGCCCAGAATAGGCAAATCCATAGAGACAGAAAGTAGGTTGGTGGTTGCCAAGGGCTGGGCAGGAGGCTGGGGCTGGGGAGGAATAGGGAGTGAATGCTAAATGATGTGGAGTTTCTTTTGGGAGTGATGGAAATGTTTTAAAACCGATTGAGGTAATGGTTGAGTAATTGGGTGAGCATGCCAAGAATCACTGAATGGTACAATCTAAATGGGTAGGTTGTATGGTCTCGATATACAAATTGTATCTCAATAAAGCTGTTAAAAAAGAAAAGAATCAAAGGGTTGTTCTTGGCCCGAGTCATCACTCGTGCTCTTAGAGCTTTGCCCTGGACAAGCAAATTGTCCCCTCAGCAGCCGCTTCCCAGGCACCTCCCCTCCCACCTTCCTGCTCTGTCAGGTCGGTTCCCCAGGAAGCAGGCTCTGAGGCAGCGACCAGTGCACAGGGACTCTGCTGGGGATGGATCAGGACTTCCGGATCAGCATTTTTAAGGGAAGTAGATTTGAACAGGAGGATGGGTTGAGCTGTGATACAGCCACAAAAAGGCCTTGGGGTTCCCCGGGACTGGAATGACCCATCAGAATTGTCCCCCCTTGAGGCAAGGGAGCTGGGCCTCCACACCCTCGACACTGACTGCCATGGGGTCAGGCTGCCCCCACCCACACACAGACGGGTGTGACCTTGAGCAAGGTGGCCATCTGTGGGGAAGGGCGGTCTTGGGACAGGGTTCAGCCGAGCACTGTCAGCCACCAGCACTCACAGCAGCTGGGGGAGATGGAGGGTGCCCGCCCTCCAGCAGGGGCCTGAACAGTGCTCCCCATCACGCACCCCATCACACACCCCATCGCTCTTCCTGCAGGCTGGCTGAGCTGCTCTCCTTGCCAATGAGGAGTGGGCTTGTGCCCTCCGCTGGCACAAGTAGAACAAAAGAAAGAAACTTATTTTGAAAGATCCATCCATAGCAGGGCTATTGTCTAAAAAAGTTGCATTATGCGACACTTCTGGAACCCAATCCTTGGATTCTGTCCAGTTTCCCTGTAGTTTTATTCTTAAATGTTTATAATTGAGATAAAAGCCACATAACATAAAAATGTATTCCTTCACGCTTTGAATTTTTTTATTGTTTCCCCTTCTGCTGTTTGAAGCAGCAGCAACTCAGGGTACAGAAGGAGGGTCAATGGGCGGCCTTGAGAGGGCGTCGGCGACCACGGCGATGAGCCGCCTGGCTGCTACTGGGGAGCTGGTGAGGCTGCTCTGTATGCACAGAGATGGCATTCTTGGCAAGGCTATGACATGCCCCTCACGGGTTACCTTCATAAGCCCCCGAAACAGATCAATGTAAATGAAAAGAGGTGGCCTATTCTTTTGCATATTCTTTCACAAGGAAAGAGGCGAAACTGACTTTAGGATATTGTTGCAACTTAAAAAAAAAACAATACATGATGTTTGTTCCACAAATGAAAGCAAATTGGATCATCAAATTGCCTGAGTCACCTGAGAAACCACAATTTAATGCCATCTTCTAATACCCAGGGTTCTTATCTCTAAGTCAAATTAAGAAGAAAAACAAGTTTAAAAAATCCTTCAATAATTATGGAAGTGGGCAGAAGTTTTTTTTGTGATCGAAATGGTTGATAACGCTTGTATAAGGAGCGAAAAACATCTCATATAAAAATTTAATCTGAGTGTTTTTGTTGTTAAAAATCTCATGTGAATCATGAATTATGAAAAACATGACTGGGGAAAGCTGTGAACAAGTTGATTCAAGTGTCTCAGGCATCCGATGATCTCACGCCCCAGTCCAGCTTGGCTGCTGGGACCGTCGGATTTTATCAGGTTCAGAGCTCGCTGATGGCCTAATGCTGGCTCCAGGCCCCGCCCGGCTCCTCTCGCACCGGCGCCAGATGTTTGGAAAGTGCTCAGGAAGCTGTGGAAGAGCCAGAGCTGGGGCTGGTCACCAAGGAACACAGTGAGTGGTGGCTGGCGTCTCTCTCCCACTCTTCCACAAGAAGACAGAGAGAGACTCTGAAAATGAAGGGCACGGCGAGATTGACTTAGACCTCATGACCCTTGACTTTCGACTCTTAACTGAGGAGTGAACCTGACTCCTTCCTTCCTTCATCAAAATTTGTTCATTACCTATTATGTGCCAGGCCTACAGGTGATAGGAATGCCAAGTGAAATAAGACAAGGTCTTTATCTTCAAACAGCTCAGTACAGTGGGAGAAACTGAAAAATAGCTGAAATATAGTCAAACAGATTGCAGGTAACTTCTGACTATAAGATGCAATCTGTGTGACCTGCACTGGGTGCCAAAGGATGGACTTGACCTTGAGAGTCAGGACCTCCCACCTATCCCAGAGAGTGGCTGGCCAACTACCTTGTGAAGGGGCAAGGAAGACTTGCCTGCCCCTTACAGGTGGCCGTTAAACTCTGGGCAAAAAAAGAAGTCAGTGATAAATCTAGTTGTTGGTGCTAAAAAACTCCAGCAATTAACCAATCAGAATAGATGAACCCTGACAAATCAGAGTGGACACTGGCCACTCCAGGACCATCAGAGCCACACTGGTGCATATGTTGGGGAAGCAGGGAAGAGTCTGGTGTGGCTGGAGCGTTGGCTATGGGACAGGGACGAAGTCTTTGTCCTGGGTAGGACGAAGACTGAGATGATAGGTGGGGGCTGAGAGTGTTAACCCCCAAGGAAAATGGGGTAGAGGCTGAAAGATTAGCAGCAGAGAGGCCAGATAAAAGCGTGTCAGTCAGTTCTACCCAGGTGGGCCTGTGAAGTTTTAAGCGGATGATTTGGTCACTGTGTCCTGTGTATTGGAGAATGAACACAAAAGACAAGGCTGAGGGAATGAAGATGTGAAAGCAGAGGGGCCAGGGCCATCGGTCCCCATCTTCCTGCCTTTCTGAACGCAAAGCCAGCAGCCAGTCACTAGATGCCCACTTCCATCACATCGCCCTTGTCCCTGACCTAGAGCCAGAAGCAAGAGTGAGGCCCCTGCAGACCTTATTTCCGCATCATTTTTTAATCCTCTTTTTTCCTAGCCCCACCTAACACCTGGTGTACAGCTCAGCCCAGCCTAGAGGAGAAGTCCACATCAACTATGCCCTCTGGGGGGTGCTGCCTTTACCAAAGAGTGGGTCTATGGAGCCTGGCCTCCTCTAAGAGTGTGGCCAGAGGGCTTGAGACAACTCCCAGCACACCTTGAGCAGACATCAAAGTGGAACCAGAACGATAAGTCCCAGCTCCAAGAATCTAAGCTTCTACCATGCTTAATTATTTCCCCCACTACACATTTTAAGTAGTCACGCCTCCAAATCACAAAGTCACAATATATGCTGTAGTGTACTCCTAAAAGGTACACAGTGTGAGTGGAGCCCAATAAGGATGCTGGACCATATGCTAGATAACTCTTTGGCAAAATGACCAGCTCCTGCGCACTTGCCTGCTGGCGTCCAGTGAAACTGCAAATTAGCACAGATCACAGAGCTTCAGGTTGGTCCCAAACCCTGGAACCACTAACATGAAGTCACCAGTGCTAAGAGTCTACGGAATTATTGCCATTATCTACATAAGGATACTTCCACTAGTGTCAGCAACTTGGGCACAGTCACCCAGCTAGACAGGGGTGGGGTCAGGCTCATACTGGGTCCTGCCCGGTCCGAAGCTGGTGCTATTTTCAATCCCCTGATGCTGCCCTTTGGGTGACTTCCTACCCCAGTGATCTCAATGTCCAAGATGTAAGGCACACGAAATCTCACAGGAGCTGGGTTGCTTGCTACTCCTTTTTTCCTCCAAGAGGGACTGTTAAAATTCGATCTGACCAAGTTCCTGTCTTGAACAGACAGCTCACACGTGCCTCACTTCAGATCAACGCTCCCAGGCTAAGAGCTGTTACCCTACTCTTCAAGCGGAGAACCCAAAGGTCACTCAGCCGGGTGCTGGGCTTCCTTCCCCGACACAGCTCCCCAGTGGTGGGGACAGTTGTGCACTCCGCCGCTGGGCCTGTGCGAGACTTCAGCTACAGCGTTTCTTTGCAGAAGTATCTTTCTCAATCACCAGGCAGGCTCCGAAACCACAAGCCTCCCTGGAGAGCAGGGGTGCGAGGGGAGGGAGGTGTGGGGGGTGTTCTGTAAGATGTCCCGGGGTACCTTGTGAACCATTTGCAAGAGAGTATATAATCCTTAACCGCCCTTTTCTTCTCTCTGTGATTCAGGAAACAGGGTCAAACTGTCTTACCCTCCAAGCACAGGCTTTCGTGGCTTCTTCCTTAATCCTCAGAGCTAAATGCTCTCAGATCAGAACTGCAGACGACCATGCCCCAGCCCCAGCAAGAGGTGGTGCTTTGTCTGAGACCAGCCATTGATGACTTCATTCATTCAGCACGTTGTCACTGACAGGACCAGGCCCTGGAGACAAACCAGTGAGAGGGAGAAAGACGGATCTGTTCCCTTCCTCCCCACTCTCAGAGGTTAGCAGAGAAGATGAGCCATCCAAGGGTGCTTTAAAAATGTGATGTTACACATATCGACAACAGGACAGAAATTAACCAAACCTTAACTGAATTCCACTCTGCAGAATTGCATACATATTTTCTTTATTCAATTTCATTCACTTATATATATATAAATTAAATGTATATTCTGAAATTCCTGCTGTATTGGTCAGAGGCCTAGCAGGAAACAAGAATCAAATGTAGATGATTCAAGATGATTTTGGTATGGCCAAAACTGAGGGAGCCAATCAGGGATGTGGAGGCCCCCACCCCCACCCCAACTAGCAACAGCAGAAAGCTGGTACTCCCTCTAGGCCAGAAGGGGCAGCAAGGGGTTGTGACAGCGAGGGCCACAGTGGAGGAAGGGATGGCCCAGGGAGAGGATGGCCTGGTAGAAGCCACATTGTGAGAGGATAGTTGATGTGGACTCCAGTGGCAAAGCGGGAGGGAGGGAGTGGGCGAGAAAGCCCCAGCCTCTCCTTCCTCTCACTCTACAATCTTCTGTCGAGCAGGAGCCCCCTTAGCCTAACCCAGGGGGAAGCTGGAGTGAAAGGGATCCTGCAAATGGTCTCCCTGGGGCTCAGGGCAGGAGATTCAAGGGCGGAGAGTGGCTGTCAGGGAGCAAGGCGGTAAAGGAGAGCAACCACGAACTGTGCAGGGGGCGGAGGAGGGACTTCCCCGGGAGCAGGCTAAGGGCTAATGGACCAGGGGGAACTCGTTCCTCCTGGGTGAATGCTGCTGGGGAGGCGGTGGTGTTGACAAAGGAAGAGTCTTAGCACAGGAGGACAAAGGAAGTCAGGATAGCTGGTGAACCTGTGCTGTTTAGGTAGTTGAAGTGAACTATTTAGTCTCAAAATCGGGGGAATGGGAGGGCGGGACCCTCCCCATCCTGTCTGCATGGATCAAGTAACCCAATAACTGCCGGCTGGGCCATCCTGTGTGCTAGGAATTCACAGCTGCAGTGTGTGTGCGCGTCTGGCCCTCAGTGAGAGTCCTGGAGGCTCAGAAATGTTTGCATGGAGAAAAAAAATTCTTGTATTCAGCAATCTGATCTTTAGCAATCGACAGCTCGTAATAGAGGAGCTTTCAATCTCTTATTTTATCTCAGGCTGAGCAGCTAAGTCTGCTGTTTAGCTGTATTTTGTATTGATTTACAAAATGACAAGGAAAATTTCCAAAGCTGTCAGACAAACATGAGAAGTTTATGAAATGAAGTTATATTTCATTGCAATTTATGCTTTCTTCCTCATCTATTATGGGTATTTCATTAGTGATTAGTCAGAAACTTTTGAAGTTGGCTTTGGAGTTTGTCATTTAGAGTTTTCATATCAATTTCCTTAAAACACAAGAAATAACATTTCTATAAATAAAGCAAAAGGCTAAGTACGTGGGAAGACAATGCAGTGCAGTAAAGAAAACATAATTTCCAAACATATACAATTATGAAAAATAGAATAACAAAGTAGGCAATATTTCAAATTAAGCTCCTAAATGTACATTTCATTTAAGCTTAACACACTATCATTTATATTGCAGTAATACCATTTAATTATTAAAAACCCTATCCAACCAGATTAATAACTGTGTAAAAGATGCTTGTCTAAATTTCACATTTTCCTCTGCTCCTCATTATGAAGACTATCCCTCACTTTAGAAAATATTTTCTTCTGTTTCTCAAAGGCCTGCTGTTAACTCATTTTTAATGCTTAAATTATTTACAATGCAAAGCAAAACAGAGAAGATGTCATGGATGCATCATTTCGTGTTTTTTACCCACTTTATCTTCTTGGGCTCAGGCGAAGTCTAGAGGAACATCACTTAGAAAGACCTAAAATGTAAAAGCCTGTCTTAAGGAAGGAACCCCATCTGTGCTGGTACGTGTACAAGGTACCTTCCCAGATGCTGGACATGCTTTATGTTAAACACTCTTTGCAGTAAGTCTGTGAGACAAGTGTTATTGCCCCATTTTACAGACGAGAAAAGAGGGGGTTTGAGAAGGAGACACAGCCAGTGAGCAGCCTGGCCCGATCTGGCCCCACATACTCCGCTTCACCATTGTGTGCTTTCTCCGCTATCGCACTGCTAAGGCAACTTGTGCTAATTACTCACCACAGTCTCCAATATTGCTGTTCACATCACATTCCACTCCCTGACGTTTGACTTTGGCTGGATCATCAGCAACCTTAGCTCCTGGTGACAGCAGTGGGGCCAGCTGCCTCCACGACTCACCACGTGCGTGTATTTAAATGGATGGTTTTATTAATCTGTGACATGCCATGGAAATTCAATCTCACAGGGAAAGAGTCTGGGAACTTGGCAATCAGACAGGATCTGTTGGGGAAGTTTCTGTCCATCTTTAAAGGTTTTTGAAGTTTCTGCTTGTTTTGTATTTGTTTTGACTCCACGATTATCTTGGCCCCAGGACACCAGACCATCAGACCGCTATTGCTCAGAGGCATTTGCCACTGGCCTCATCATCGCCTTCAATGTCTCATAAGTTTTGGAGTAAATGGTGTTGAGAGTGGACTGCCCTTACCTCCTGAGGTTTGGTGGGGAGGCTGTTTTTATTTTGTGGGATCCATTGCTTCTTTCATAGAGTTTGGCCTTTGGAGCCTTTGGATTCAAAGAGAAGCGTCAGAGACTCACTGGACCACTATACCATCCACGTCTGGCAGGATGATGAGGCCAGTGGCTCCGGGGTGGAGGCCCAAAAGCCTGGGAAAGACAAGTTCATTACCGTGGTTACCGCAGAGCCCAGGACTGAAAAGGCTGTATACGTGGTTGTGGAGGATGGGGGATAGAAAATGACAGTCACTCTCTCTCTCTGTGAACTCAGTGACGAGGAGGTAAGGGCAGTCCACTCTCAACACCATTTACTCCAAAACTTATGAGACATTGAAGGCGCCTTGCAGAGACCCCCGGCCAGGCCCTCAGAATGGCTTCAGTCTGGTTGGCTACTAACCAGGGACAAAGCTGGCTCATTGTAGTCCATTAGCATATGACCCGAGGACAAGATCACTGTTGTTAATTTCAGGTCATCTTTGAAGGGATACTTTCACTTCCTGGCTGCTGGCCATTGTTTGTGAGTCTGTTGGGAGCAGGTGGAGGCATCCGAAAGCACCTTCTTTCCTTTTTGTTTTTCTTTAATTACTATGCCTTATTTTTTAGAAGTTGTAGATGTACAGAAAAATTGAGCAGCTAGCACAGAGAATTCCATATACCCCCCCCCCACCAGCACACATAGTTTCCCCTATCATTAACATCTTGCATTGGTATGGTACATTTGATACAATTAATGACTCATATTGATGTGTTATTATCAACTGAATGCCACAGTTTACACTGGGTTTCACTTTCTGTGCTGTGTAGTCTGTGGGTTTGGAGAAATACACACTGTCACGCAGCTACGGCACCACGCAGAATAGTTTCCCCACTCAAAAACTGCAGTGCTGCGGATCCGTTCCTCGGGCATTTTCATCACCCTGAAATGACGCAGAAACCGGGCTCCTGGATGGATCTGGGCGGCTGAACAAGACTGTGAGAGTTATGAAAAGAGTTGGAGCAGGAGAGTGTAAAACAGAGTGGTTGAGGGAGGGTGGGGCCAAAGACCACTGTGGAGCGAGGAATTAGGAGGAGGAGGGAGAAGGTCCCTACTGAGTGCTGCCCGAGCCCAAGTCTAACCCTCTCCACGCATTAACCCCCGAATCCTACAAGGTGGGTACAGTAATTGTTCTACTTCACAGAGGAGGAAGTGCAGGCACAGAGTCTAAGCAGCTTATGTCCAAGGACACAGACAACATGTTGAAACTCGGGTTTGAATCAAGGCAATCTGGGATCAGGGAATGTACTACTAACCTCCGTCATTTAGGCAGGAGTTTGCGATATCATTTCATCTCATCTCACCACAGCCCTATGCAATAAGTTAGCTGTGGTTCAGGGGTAGAGCCTCAGAGAGGTTAGGTAACCAGCTCGAAGCTGCCCAGCTTCATAGCTGCAGAGCCTCGCCTCTGCACAGAGGTTTGTCCCATCTGATGTCCTCACCTACGACCTTTTCTGCCCCAGGGTCCATCTCTGAGATGAGGGTGGGTGAGGATTTAGCTCATTCCTTCTTCTCTGAATGGCCCCTACAATTGTTCCAGAGAGGCAGTTTTTAAGAGAAGCAGAGACAGGAAATTTGGTCTATTGTTTGAAACAAGAGGTGCAAACAAGTCTCCGCTTTGAAGTGCTGAATAACAAATTCCGTGGGGAAAGGAAAGGCGAGAAGCTACAAGATTCTTGAGCTGGTGTCAAATGCGCCCAGCGGAGGGCAGGAGGGGAAGAAGGCCCTGGCGAAACTGGGGCAGGATTTGTTTGAAGAAAATGTGTCTTAAATAGATCAGGCTACAGAGGACAGGAGCGGGGGGAGCCAGGGGGGTCACTTCTTTTTGTTTTCTAAGGCAGCCCATTTTGGTGGAAAACACAGCATCTAAAGGTGGGGGTGGGAACTCACTGGCTCCGCAGTGAAACGCAGAGCAGTTCCAAAAGAAAACAAAACCAAACCCCACCACCTGGTCCGACTCGGTTGGTAATAAAATGCTATCGGATAAACGCAGCTTGTGTAAACCAATCCCACCTCCCACTCACAAGTCAGTATTAAATTTAGGAATGAGAGAGGGTAAGATACTGAACGGGGAATGGCTTGCAATCGCTTTACTAAACTGCACGCCTTAGATTAATCACTATCCCCGACCCCACCCTCCCAGGCAGACTTGTAGCCAGAATGGGATTGTTAATCAGATACTTCCCCAGACAGTCTATTAGACCAGACTCCCCTCAAGTGAAGAAGAACCCTGGGCAATTAATTAGCAAGGAGATTCCCAATGACGACTAGGAAAACACATCCTTCTCCAACTGCTTAGATCACCAAACATTCCGTCTGCCTGTACTTAAGAGGGACTCTTTGTACTTCTTAGATTTTCCCCATTGTCTCTTATTGGCAATAGATGTCTCATTCAAGACCAAGGTCAGGTTATCAATTTTTATTATAGATGCGCTGGAACGGGGGGTCTGGAGCCTCCGCTGTTGCAGAGAAATGTCTGGAGACAAAGCCTCCACCGGGAAGGACTGCTGGCGAGCAGGCTGCTGCAAGGTAAGATGGAGGGATCCCTCCTGGGTGAGCAATACCCAGGACTTCCTGAAGGGGGGAAAGAGAGGCTACCTGGGCTGTGTCCCAGGTAGGTTCCGATCAGATTGGTGTGCCCAGGTGTGCCAGAGCAGCTGTATGTAGGTCTGGGTGGTGCAAAAAGCCCAGGCTTCGGCTTACCAGTAAGTCCCATTGGAGAAGTCTCTACCTCTCCGAGCCGAAGTCTTCCTACGCAGTGTGTATAAAAGGTTAATAATGCTTCCTGCCTTGCAAACCTGCTGCTAGGTTTATAGGTAAAGCTGTGTAAAGCACGAGACAGATGGCAGGTGCCCAGTGGATCATAATTGTTGCTATTAGGTGCTTTTACAGACAAAGGTGACTCTTCCAGCAATGTGACTTGCAACTTGGCCTTTGGAGGTCCTTCATGACTCTCTCCCCAATTCCCTTTTAAGAGGTTCCATAATAGGTTTTATTTGTGGGAGGCCTGACCTCAGGAGTCCACAAAGGAGAAAGAAGTATACTTGGGTCCATGACTAAGTCACATGGGGTTGGGTGCCTTGTACCTTGATGTCTCAAGAGCAGAATCAACCAGCTACAGCAACGGGCCGGCGCGTGGTTGGGGTTCATGGGGTCTTTACCTCCGTTGATGTGTTTTCTTGCCGATGCCAAATAACATAAAGGGTGAAACCAACTGTGTGTTTCCAGAGTCTTCTCAGCTAGATTTAAAACTCCCTTCAGGACAAAAATTATGCATTTTATTTGGCTTTATATACACCCCCATCCCCCTTGCCTTTCCTATCCCCCCCACCCCCCTCATGCATGCATTTATGTGTTCCCCTCCTCCCTGCAACAGAAGCTCTGGGAACAGTTGCAGATTTGAGCTGCCTTTATTTCTCATCACATTTAGGAAAGCAGGAAACTCTGCTTCTCTGTATGTGGCTCTGGTCTAGCCCTGATTTCTGAAATAAAAGGTCCGGGATAAACAAGCCTCCGAGCTGAATATGAGAATAGCTCTTGCCAAGGTCAGACCTACCGAAGGTTTCATTCTGGTAATAAGTGCTCACGTTGCCAAAACAAAGAAGGCTGAAGGATTACAACGCTCTGTGGCATGAAGAATGTGTTTCAGGGAGGTGAGAAGAGTTTAACAACCAGCAATGACATGGCACAGGATGAGAAGGCCGTGGGGATGTTCTTCTCTCGCTCTGGAATTTCTTCCCACTGCTCAGCCCTCCGGTGGAGAAGGAGCAGAGAATTCTCTCAGGCTCCAAACCTGGCACAGAGCAGACCTTCCATAAAAGATTTGTAGGAGGAAAGGAAATAAAAGCATCAATTGCTTTGGAATAGCATTTGGGAGAGGGCAGCTGAGATCATGTCATTAAGGTGGTCAGAAAATTGAGCAGGTATTTGCCAGCCTGGCTGAGAAAGCAACTTTCTGGTGCTCTGAGTCTCAGTCTGCTTGTCTGTAAAATGGTATGAAAATACCCATAAGAATACACAGAAGCAAAATCAGGTATGCGGCTGTAATGCAGTTGAATGAGATTAAACAATACCAGTTGACTTTTATTGGGCTTTTACTGTATGCAGGTAGTGATGAAAGCATTTTATGCAAATTTTCTCATTTAATCCTTCCACACACAATAAAGTGCACACTTCTGTTACGGAAACTGAGACTCAGCAAGGTTAGCTAACATGCTCAAGGTCAAACTGTTCTTCATCAGAATTTGAACCCCCATCTCATTCTGTGGTTGTACACTGCTTAAATGCGGACTGGGCGGTGAAGGCCAGGGTCCTTTCTGATGCGCTGAGTTAGAAATGGGTGCGGAAACAGGAATGGGGCACCCGCGGGAACTGCACATCACTTGCAGCACTGTGGCACATCGTCCAGAATGGCAGTCCCCCTCCTTTGCCCTTCACGGCTGCCAGCATCTTGCCATCTAGCTGGCCTCTGAGGCGGCAGCCTGATCTCCTCCTCCTGGGCTCCCAGCTGAATAGCCCACTCGCTGTGTCTCCTTCCTTCCTTCCTCTTTCTTTTTTAATGGAAGTCTGTTTTTTTTTTTAAATTGATATTAGAGAGAGAGGGAGAGAAGAACATCAATTTGTTGTTTCACTTATTTTTGCATTCATTGGTTGATTCTTTTTTTAAAAAAATATTTTATTTATTTATTTTTAGAGAGAGGAAGGGAAGGAGAAAGAGTGGGAGAGAAACATCAATGTGTGGTTGCCTCTCATGTGTCCGCTGCTGAGGACCTGGCCCGCAACCCAGGCATGTGTCCTGACTGGGAATCGAACCGGCGACCTTTTGCCTCACAGGCCCATGCTCAATCCACTGAGCTACGCCAGCCAGGGCCATTGGTTGATTCTTGTATGTGTCCTGACCAGGGATCAAACCCACAACCTTGGCATAACGAGAAGATGCTCTAACTTTAACCGACAGAGCTACCCGGCCAGGGCACTGTGTCCCTTCTTGTGTGGGTTTAGTCAGTGCTGCCTTGTGCATACTTTACCTGACCCCACATACCCTTTACCTTTCTTTCCACACCTTACATCCTGCTCTGGACAAGACTGCATCATTTCTGAAATCTTTTATTCATCTAAACCGAGAACAAAATCCAGTTTGTTGCTCGGATCAACACTAATGCTGTGGAATGCATTAGTATTTCATCAGTTTCTTTCCTGGATATTATTTGCTATGTGCTTAAGTTGAATCTTTTTTGTTCACCTTTATTGCCCTATTCCCAAGAGGATTGTAAGCTTCTAAGGGCAGGGACCTTGTTTACTGCTTCTATGCTTCCTTACAGTGTCTGACACAGCACTTTGCTCAAGATGTAGTGTCTAGTGATTGGACGGTGGACGTCCCAACATTACTGGTGACATCCTGAAACGCCCCCCAAAAACCCTTGTAAAGAACACAAAGATCCCGCAGTCACAATGTAGCACTTGGCATTGTATCCCCTGGGCCTTTCTCCTTTAGACCATAATGGTTTCGATTCCTCTCAAATGCCTTTGTACTTGATATTCATTTCAATTAGCATTAATAGAACAACACTTTCGCCCTTTATAGCATCTTTGTTGGAGAGCTCAAAAGCATTTTACAAGAAAGTATTAATTATTCCCATTTTATAGGCAGGAAACAGAGGCAAAGTTAAACAGTGACTCAGTCGCAAAATTAGGACATGATTTTCCCTCTCTGTTTTCAATTGTCTATTCTAATTACTCGATCATGCTACCCCTTCTAGGTTAGAATTAAATTACTATTTAAAGAAACAACATAGACTTTTTCATACCCTTACTTTAAGAGATATCTGCTGTCTGCCTGCATTATAATGGCACATATGCTCATGTAGAATTCATATTTTATCATGTTAAAAAATACAAAACTTACCCATAAATTCATCGCTCAGAGACACACACTGCTAATGTTTTAATGTTTTCTTTCAACATTCTCCATGTATACAGAATATGCTATTTTTTGTAGCACAGCTAGCGCCATGCCCCATCTTCCTCTTAGACAATAAACATTTTCTCTTGTCACTACATATCTTACCAAACACAGCTTTTAATGGCTACACACTATTTCACCATTTATTTAATAATGTCTATATTGTTGGACATTAGGTCATTTCATTTTTTCGTTTGTTTGGTTTGCTAGCAGAAATACCTTCATGATGAAAATATTTGCATTTTATTCTTTTATTTAACATGTATGCTTTTTAGAGTTTATGTGTGTATGAATATTTTAATAAGACCAAACAAATGTTGTTAGATTAGAGGCCCACTTTCCTGGCTTCTTCCTTCTGTCTCACACACAAACAAAATTTTGACATCTGATGAGATTCTGCTAGTTACTTAAACCTCTAAAGATATTATAATTCGGATTCTCAAAAACTGACACTAAATCAAATATTTAACATGAGTGAAGCTTGAGAGAATGAAAAACACCTTCTACTCGCTGCTAGGAATATCAGTTTTCCTATTTCTCATTGGAACAAGCTTTCAAAATCTTAAAAACCACACTTATTCAGGAAAAAAAATAATATACAAATCTGACAATGCTTATGACAAAAGAAAATCTAATTACATTTCTTGAAAACAAATCTTCATTCAACTCCAACCATACAGCTGCAGAGATGTGTCATAAAAGATCTTGTAGAGAAACAAGACAGTATTTTGCTTAATGTTTTGAATACAATTTTTAAGAATCATGTCTCTCTGTACCCTGTATGTGCTGACTGGCGCCAGGGACATAGCTGCATATTTAAAATAGTGGAGTAAATAGTGCAAGGCTGTTATTAATAGTGAAAGGTCAATGTAAATAGAATGTATGCGGCTTATAGCCCCCAGGAGCAAAGAAAAGGAATTAATCTAAGGTTTTAGCACAGAACTTGAAGTTTACATTAAGCACAATAACAATAATGTTTCTAATACCACTGTACAGGTTTCAAGCTACTGACAATGCAGACTATTAATTTCTAGTGATTCAGCCATGACATCAGTGAGAGTCATCCAGAATGACACTTATCTCAATGGTACACGGGATACGTGTACTATGACATTTACAAGCGCATCTCATGATAAGGAGGAGATAAAAAAGGGAAAATGAGATGTGAGACACCAAAAGACTCTAAGTTTCAAGAAAACTGATATTAGACTATAAGTTCCTTAAAAGAGACTGGGATGGGGTGTGTGCAGCCGGTGTGGTGGGGTTGGAGAACGTGTGGGGTTATGAAAAGCCTCAGGTCGCACTCGGGGTCTTGAAAGTCCCAAAGCAGTTAGAAGGGCTGAGTCCGTTAGGCTAGATCTGTTTTCCAAGTGTGAGCCACCTCCATCTGAAAGACAGAGCTGCAAGTTTCCTTGTTTCAGACAAGCGAAGGGGAACAGAACATAATCATTAGAGGTGTAGAAAGACAGCGAGAGCGAGCCCGTGGCATCAACATATGCCGTCCAGAAGTGCAAGGCGGAATTAAATGGTGGGCCTGAAACTAAGTCTTTGAAGATTCCAAAAAGGGTCTTAGAGACTGAGAGATGCTGTCACCAGGCAGAGGCCGAGAAGGTGGTGAATAGGAGAGTCTACTGTTCAGAAATCATTATAGTTTGTTCTTACAAGTTTGGCAGGTTCTTGGTACAATTATATAACTACACATACATTTGGCGTATAGAGATGAACTATGTACTATGCATGTAATTACACGTAGCAAAATGTGTACTTTTATTTGGTTGGTATTTATATAGTACAGGAAATAGTGTGCTTAGAAATAATTAACATAAAGTATTATTTAAAACACAAAACAAATAAAAGTTTGGTTTGCTTGAGAGAGAGACAGAGAGAGAAAGAGACAGAGAGACAGAGAGAGACTGGAATCTTCCTTTTATTTATTCCAGTAGTCTATGCCAAGTTGTTCTGGAAGGCAGTCACCAAAGACAGAAGGAAGAGAGCATAATTTCCCTCTGTTATTCATAATTTTTAAAAGGTTTTATTTAGTCATTTTCAGAGAGAGGGATAAGGAGAGAGAAAGAGAGGGAGAGAAACTTCCGTGTGTGAGAAAATCATCAACTGGTTGCTTCTCTCACACACCCCAATCAGTAACCTGGCTGCAACTCAGGCTTGAGTCCTGACTGGGACTCGAACTGCAACCTTTAGCTTTGCAGCACAATGCTCAACCAACTGAGCCACGCGGATCAGGGCTCACAATCCTTAGATTTAAGGAAAAGACCTTTTCAAATTTAAAGTGTGTCAAAACTTCTGTCTGGCCTTAGCTATTCCTAAATTTAAAACGTGTACAAATTCAGTCAACTTGAATTAACACCTTGATATAATTTTCTACTTCTGTATTTGCAAAATTGAGATTCCTGTATGACTTATTGGGAGTGTGATGTGTTTTTACCATGCGTGAAAAAGTAGCCATGCCTTTATGTTTATTTGCGAACAAATTACGTGAACGTTCAGCATTATCTATTGTCTCTGTTTATCTGAAAGTTTTCATGCTGAAAACTATTCAAAACCAGTCTAATTTGAATACAAAAATATTCAGAAAGTGAATTAAGGTTTTAGAATGAATTTTTTAAGTTTTCTCTTTAAGCATACTACATAGGATTCAGACTTAGGATTTTTTTTTCATTGTTCTTGGATTGGGCTCAAACACTCCAGATTATTCTCCAACTTTTTCCAGATTATTTTGCAACCTCTCCATTATAAATATGATCTCAGTACATAAAGACTATTTTGTGAAGGATTTTCTTTTGTTTTTGTTTTTTTATCATGCCCTACATTGTAAGAGATTTTTCAGCTTGGAAGAAATTCTTGACGGTTAATTCCTTCAAGGAATTGGGTTAAGTGTATCAAAATAATCACTAAATTAGAATCTTTAGAAAACAAGGTAATGTATTTTCCTTTCTTAGTGCTACCAAAAGAGGACCAATTTTGTAATAATCAACCCATATGGTATTTTAGAGAATTTTTGCCCTAATAGAGTTAATCAACTCTATGTAGACATTGGGAGACAGGAGCACCCACCAAATGCCAGGACGGTAGGAATGTGTGAACTTGGAAGAATGCCTTATAATTTTCTGTAAGTTATAGGCATTGGTCTTGTCACATCCCAGTATGGCCACTCAACTTTTCTTAGGCAAAATAAAATGGGTCAGAAAAGAAATTTGGGAATACTGGGCTCCTATATTAGCTATTTAGTTGCCTTATTTGGTGCTAAGTTGTATTTCATTTAAAGATGTCAGGAACAAATATCCTTTTGCTTAGTCTTCCCCATCTGATTACTTGGAATTTGATTTTTAGAAGCTGAGGACTTTAGTCACATACTTGGGGACTGGAAGTTTTCTTTTCCTAAAGGGAGAGCATGAACATCAAAAAGTGAGAAGAATGCCTCTGGATTGTTTTTCCTGTGCTTCATTCTAACATCAATTTTAAATCAAGATGCTTCTTGATATTGGACCAATTCTCTTGCTAACCTGCCTGTTTCTCACACTCACACTCATCTCTCTCTGTACGATTACAGCTATTATTCTGTCACCTTTGTAGGTGCTGATAGAGAGCTATGTCTTACAAGCTTTCCATTTTCTGAATATTCTATGCAGTATACAACTTTGTGGACTCACTATATTTGGATGGCAGTGAGTCTTCCTGACCCTCTACAGTGGTGAAACTGAAAGTCAATCTGGGGGTTGGGGGGAGAAGGAAAAGAAAATAGCCTCAAGAAACAGATATAATTTGTTCTTATTTGGTCTATGCTCAAGAAAAATAAAATGTACTTTAATCAACAGGTCCCTGTTGATTAATTCACTCAGTTAAGATAATTTCAGATCAGGGGTTTATCTGGATGCCATTTTAAAGAGGTAACATTTCGTGGTGCTGGCAAAGTTATTCCAACTTCCCTGCCTCCACCCCACAGAGACCAAGAAACCTTGTACAACCCAAAACTTTGGTACAAGGTATCTAAATTTTATTTAGAGCTTAACCTTTGAGCTACCCAATGTAATGTTTTTCTAAGTCAAGTTAGCATGTAAATAATGTAAATATAACCAGAAATGTACCAAGGGTATTTAATACTCATCAAATTTATTTCTAAAATATTGCACCAGATTATTCGGAACCTTGAATTCCAACCAGATGTACTTCTGGGGTATTACACAGGCCATATATATTTCACTTTTTTGTTTTTGGTTCAAACCCAGGGGATTGACACGATAATTAGATTGAGAACATCTGCACCAAATCCAAACCATTTCCCTGATCCTTCCTTGAGGCATCCCCAGGGAGGAATTTTTTTTATAAGTCCCTGCACATTTTATTTGTCTAGCCATCGTTAAAGCAACTCTGAGGTCTCATTTGCCTGCCACCACGCAGATAGGAGGGGAGGGCACCCGTACCCACAAGTGTGGGATAGGGGAGGAATAGTTCGATGCAGCATTTCTTCGGGCCTGGAATCGCCAGAGGTGGCAATGCCGTTTACCGCCAGGGGCCTGACTGGGACAGGGCGTGGCCAGGCGCGCGGCGCGCCGGTGGGCACGTGCGCGGGGACCGGAGGACGCGGGTGTCAGGGCGCCGCTGCCCTCTACCGGGCGGCGCTGTGTGAGCTTGCATACAGCGCGGCCGCCGGCCGACAGCTTGCGGACTCCGTCGCCCCACACCCAGGCGGCCCTCGGCATCCGAGGTCCGGGTTACTCTGCAAGTCGCGGCATCAAGGCACGTGGGGCCCAGGCTCCCACGCGCCCCCTGGGCGCCCGCGCTCTCCTACCCACCTACCTGATTCCTGCCGTTTGTGCTGGTCGAGGAGGCAAGGATGGGGATGCCAGGAGAATCCCCTCTCCAGACGTCAGGAATCGCAGGTTGACTCAAGTGAAGCTCCTGGTCAGCAGTGCGAGACCAGGGGGCTCCTGTGTACTCTAAATCCTGGGCACTTTCATTTCCAGTACTTTCATTCAAAAATACTGAATTCGCTCCAATGATCAGCGCCAAACTTTCGAGCTCAGTTGAACAGCAATTATATCTCGTGTTTTATTTTGTATTCCACACATATTTTATTTACATATGAATTTCAAGATTAAGGAGTTTGGGGATTTGTTTTAACTAATTACACTTTAAATGAAGTGCGGGAGTAAAAGTACAGTATTCCTACTGGAAACTCTAAAAACTCACACGTGTATATAATCAATTAAAGATGACGATCATAAAACGTGTGTTTTGCCTGGTTTCTGCGAAGAAAAAAAATCGAGAGAGTTGACTTTTTGGTTTAAATTTCAGCATTTCTGTAGACTAAGGACTATGCTTTCTGTTATAAGTGCTCCCACACTTTTCAAGTTTCTGCACCCAAAGGAATGAAAACCGAGGTGTCTAAAACTACATTAAGTTTCAAGACTATTCCGCTGAAGTGTGTGTGTGTGTGTGGGGGGGGATACGGAGCTGGGATTCAAGACTTTTCCTGGCCTAAACTGGCGTGGCTCAGGCGCGCTGGCCACCCGCGTTTGCGGTGCGGTGCTGTGAGGCTCGCTAGCCACCGGAGTTGCGGTGAGGGGGCCGCGTTGCCACTGCTGCCACTGTGCGGGCCCGTCAACTTGTGCGGCTACAGGAGGGTCAAGGGTCCTTTCCCTCAACTCCAGTCCCCCCAGCATGAAACGCTGTCCCTGGCCGGCTCAGTCTTTGAGTCCCGCTGGGGTACACCTGGTGGGTGTGCGGCCAGCTCTCCCCGCACACGCCAGCCACGGTGGGCCTTAGCGGCGCGGAGTGGGGACTCGGGCAGGTGGTCGCGGCAGCTCTGCGCGCTTGGCGTCCAGCTGGAGGGCGAGCGAAAGCGGCACTGTTTCCTTGCCCGCAGCCCCAACCTAAGGCACCGAAGGGGCGGTCCTCTGCCAGAGACCGCGACCCCCGGGGGCCCAATACACAGTCCAGGTGAGCCGGGCCCCGAGCCTCCAGCCGGGACTCGGAACACCCCTCCCGCTGCCCTTCAGCGCCCCCTCGGGGCCGGGCCCGCGGACTCTGGGGCTGGGGGCGCGAGAGGGGCGGGGGTCGCGGGCGAGGTGTGGGACGCTGGGGGAGGGGGCAGCGGCCGCGCGCGCAAGGCCGGGCGGCCGCCGCCGCGCCCTTGGGCTCTGACTCCGGCTCCGGCTCGAGCTCGCCATGGCTGCGGCGGCGCCGTGAGGAGGAGTCCGCGTCCTCGGTGGCGGCGGCGGAGGCCGGCTCCAGGCCGGGTTTTGGCGCCGCCCGCCTGCTGCCTCCTGGCGGCTCCTGAACTCCAGCCCCCTCTCTATCAGCCTCTCACTCCGTCTCAATATGTCTCAAGATGGCGGCCAATGTGGGATCGATGTTTCAATATTGGAAGCGCTTTGATTTACAGCAGCTGCAGGTCAGGCTTCTCTGCGCTCGGCCTCTCGCCCGGGGGTGGGGGCTGCGGGCGGTCGCGGCCTCCCCCGGGGCCCCGGGCTGCCCGGCCGCCGGGGGGCCGCGGCGGCGGGGAGGAGGGGGGTGCCGGGGAAAGCCGGGCCGAGTCGGGGACAAGTCCCTCTCTCTCCCCGGCCCCCATTGATAACTCGCTTGATCAGAAATTGATCCTCTTTGTTCAATTCATCGATCAGCCCAAGATGGCGCCGGGAGCCGCCGCCGCCACCGCTGCCCCCGGGGTCGGCCCCCACCCCGGGCGCCCCCCCGGCCCTGCGCTGCCGCCACTGTCGCCGCCGCGGGACCGGGGAGGGGGCGGCCCCGGCNCCCGGCCGCACGCCCCGCGCCCCCAGCCCGCCGTATTCCTGGGGAAAGTTTGTGGGGAGTTGCTGTGGGGGGTGAAGCGCCTGCTTCTCCAGGAGGAGCCGCCGCCGCCACTGCCGCCGGCGCGGCGGAGCTCGGGCTGGTGGCGCTGTGGTGCCGCCGGCTCGGGGGAGGGTCAGAGCGGCCACCGGCGGCGGCGCGGCCCGGCTCCGGCCAGGCGGGCGGGTGGCCCGGCGTGCGGGCGTCATTGCTCCACCGCCCCGGCCGGCCGGGGTCCCGGCCGCTGCCACTGGCTGTCAGCGGGCGGGCCGCGCTGGCGCTCCCGCATTAGGCGTTGGGCTCCTAGCGTGGACCCCGGGGTTTGTTTACGCCCGGGCGGACGCCGGGGTCCACCGGCAGACCCCGCAGCCGCCCCGCTCTTTTGTGTGCCTATAAAAGTAGCACGGACCGACTCTTCCTAGCCAGGGAGCCGGGTAGGGGCGCTTTGGGGAAACTTGCGAGGGGTGGCGGGGGCGCCCCGCGCGCGCGGAGCCCGTGTGTCAGGGAGTCCGGGAGCGCCTGGCGGTCACCGGTGCGGGCACGGGCGGGGGTCTGCAACTTTTTCTTAGTGCAGGCCCGGCGCTGAGTCCAGGCGCGCCGTCTGCTCGTGCGGTAGTCGCCCCCTCCCTGCCGCCTGTCCCGGTGGCCCTTGCTCGGCGCCCAAAGTCTATCGAGGCCCTGGTAACTCCCCCACTGCTCTCTGGCCCTCTCCTCCCCGGCCTTGCCCTTCCAGCAGGGTCCGCGGTGCGATGCAGCGCGCAGCGGGTAGGCTCTGAAATGTCTTTTCGGGTCGGGTTCTGGAAAGCAAAGCCCCGGGGGACCCGCCGGACTGTGGTGTGCGGTGTCCTGGTCTGCGCTCCTAGTCCTGGACGCCGCGGCGGGATCATGCCGGGACTCCCCATCAGGCGCCCAAGCTGCCGCGGTACCCAGAGGGCGCGTTCTTGCCATCCACCTCCCACCCGGAGGAGCGGCGCACCCTCGGAGTCCACCCCGAACCTGCCAGCTCGGCGCTCGCGGCGCCTGGACAGCTTCGGTACTCTGCCAGGTGGATGTCGTGCGCAGCAGGAGCCAAGTTGAAGGTGAGCGGCTTGTGCGCCAGAAGCTCCGGGAGCATTGGGGGCAGTCCTCGGCTTGGAAGGGCCCGGGGAGCCTTGCGCTCCGGGGGTCCCTCAGCGTCCCTGGGGGCCGGCTACTGCTCCCAGCTCAAAGGTGTGCGTGAAGGTAAACTTGGCCGAACTTTCGTAACCTGGAGGACTGGTGATTGTGACCTACAGTACTTTTAGGAAGAAAGCAAATGAAATCCAGATGCCGGCTTGTATGAAATCAAGCGGATTGGATTAAAACATATATAAATGAAGTCTGACAACTTTAATTGTATATGCTTGTTTTCTGCCCTTGCCTACATAAGAACGATAACGCAGACTCATCGGCGTTATGAAATTTCTTCACATTTCTCGCTTAACTAGGAAGAAGACTATGTGAAATATGTATATCCGATAAGATTAAAACTTAAAGGAGTTTGAGTATTTATTGACTAAAATAGATTACTCCAAAGTGTCTATTGTGTAAATTAGATTCCTGAATGCAATGAACACAGCCAAATGGCATTTTTGATAAATTGGTCTACCCTGTTTTAGTAAAAATAGCTCCCTTTTACCATAATTTAATTCTTGTGCTTAAAGTAAAACCCGTTGTGGAGTTTTAAGAGACAAACCTTAATTTTCTTTCTTTTTACCTTTCCTTCTTTATTTTTTCGTTTTCTTTTGGTCTTCCTGGTTGTGACATTCTTTTTTAAGCATTCTGGCAAAACTGCCTGGGAAATGCATTTGGTTTCTTGAGCATTATTAGATCTTACGAACTCTTTGATACTTAGAACTCTTTGATACCCCCCCTGCCCCCCACTCTGCCGCGCAGCGGATAGCTACTTGTTCAGGATAGCATAAGGACATTTAACTGTGTAACTCTAGGATTCCATGGAAAGTTTCCCTGTCAGTTTATGTGAATGAACAATCAGATGTTGATCTTGAATTTTAAATTTAAAAAGCATCATTTTGTTTCCTGAGCACTCATTGACTTTTGATGTTAGATGTGATTTGGCCTTAGACGATTTTCTATTGCTGCTTCATTGCATGTTTGAAAAGTTTCAGTTGACTATGGACTGCCAAAATTCAAAGTATAAGGCTGAACTGGTTCTTTCTCTGGGCCCTGAAGAGGCCTTTTGAGTTGATATCTCATTTAGCGTCATCTCTATTCCCACAGACAGTAAGTGACCCAATGAGACTGCAGTTTGAGAAGAGAGAATTCATTAGTTTCAGATTCTTCTCATCTTTCCAGAACCCCTTCCATTGCTATCGGGTTGCCTGCAGAACCCAGTGTGGGTTGTGGCATTGATACCTGAGGGTGAAGAGGCTGGTCTTAACTAGACCCAGATCCATGTTTGAGACTTCAGTGGGTCTGGGCAACATAAGGCCAGATGTGTGCCTCCCACAACCCAAGAGCCAGGGCTGTGTTCTTGACCATCTGCTTGGTCTGTCCAGCTGCCCTGGGTGGCAGAGTGAGTGCCCAGGAAGAGAGTTTCTGAACACTGAGCTCTATTTCATTTCCTTTTTAGTCCCGAAGGCTTGTGGTATGGAAGTTTCGGTGCTCTGGTGTTGCGAAGACTAGTTAGACAAGTTTTTATCCTATCTTACACTTGTAAAAACCAGCCTTTTTAAAAAATAAAAACATGATTGTATAAATTTGCCTTTTAAACACACATTTGAAAAGAGGACACCTAAAACAAGCTGTTGTAACCCTGTATGTTAGTGCAGCTTTTTGGGATAGGGCCTGCCACTGACTTGCTTTCCTTTGGGGCGTTATTCCTGTACGGTGATTAGTGTTCTCGAAGGAGCTTCTCTGTAAAAGTAAACTTGAAACATTTTCCTCTTTTTCAAAGCAAGAAAGCAGTTTCAGTTTTGCTGAAAGTCCATTTATTTTGTTTTCTCCTGTTAAGGAAATGTGTATGTTACCTATCATCCCTTGACTGTTCCAGTAAGAAGTATATTATTTTGATTGAAATAGTGTATCTCATCGAGTAGCTTTTATGAAACAATGAGTAGACAAATCATGGGTTTCTACCGTGGTGGTGGTGGTGGTGCTGTCTTTGTTTTCCTGGTTCTTTTAACATTGGTGTCTTTGAGATTGGGTGATGCTGGGGGCTGTTTCAATTGATTAAAGTTTTTCTCCGAAGTGTGTAGGGGTTTTGTGTGTGTATGCAAGTCAGTGAAGATGAAGTTGTGCAACAACTCCTGACACCGTTGGGTCCAGAGAGGCCCTGTTCGCCTGCTTCCCCAATTTTACCCATCTCCTGCCAGGAATTAGTCGCATGAGAAAATTGGAAGGGGAAAGGGACAGATTGCCAGTTACCTCAGGAATTATTCTCTCCTAATCCACAGAGCTAACCTTAAAAGTGCTGTCTGGTGAACTGATTGAGCCTAAGACCTTTAATGGCTGTTGAAAAGGCCCTCCCCCTGATGTGTACAATTAGAGCTAACCCACCAGGGTTTCTGTGGGAGCTGTGCCTCACCCCCCACATCTACCTGGAGCAGTCAGCAGTCAGCAGTCAGCACTGCTCCTCAGGCTGGCTCACAGTCTGTCTTAGGAGAGAAAACAGGCTCAAAGTAGAAAAAGCCATATTATTTCAGCTGGTTTATAAAGCCCAAGACACATTTGCAGAGAACTGAAGGAAGGACAAAATTGTTAGAGGAAAACTTGCCCTATTTTTAAAAAAATATATTTTATTGATTTATCTTTAGAGAGGGAAAGGAAGAGAGAGAAGGCAAGAAACATTGATCTGTCGCCACTTGGTTGCCTCTCATAAGTACCCAGACCAGAAATTAAACTCAAAACCCAGCCTTGTGCTGTGACCGGGAATCGAACCTGTAACCTTTTGCTTTGTAGGACGATGCCCAACCAAGTGAGCCACACTGGGCAGGCACAAATTGTTGTTTTTTTGTTTTTTTTTTTTTAAGGGGAAAATAAGGTCTCTTAAATTTGACCTTTTTTAAAAAGAGAAATTTAACGTGAAAAATTCTACAGAGCTAGGCCAAATTCCCACTTGTGTTTCCATTATATGGTGCACAGGTTTGGCTTCATATAAATTTCACATATTTAAAGGACAAATGTATCTGATGGACTGTAAAACAAACACTATCTAAAATTTTTTATAAAAGTTATTCTAACATATAGGATTATACATAATTTTAGAAATTATTTTAAAACATTTAAAATTATTTAATGTATAACTTTAAAAATATAATTGCTTTCCTTGTGAAAGGTCTGATTTTTACAAGTAATTGTCAAAGATAGACATTCATATATCTGGTCCTGTTGTTTTGTCTGAAGCTCTGCATTATGGCTGCAGAGAGATAGTTTTGGTTTCAAATGAAATTCCCCTGCCTCTGATTGTTTAAACCAGGCCCGTAATCTTATTTTAACATACTTAAAATGTTCAAAAAACCCGGAAGAATTGTTTTGTATAAGTAGCAAGTGAATGTAGTTTAAACACTCAAGCAATTCTGCTATCTAATTGGAAACAGGTGGAATTCTTGGAATCCTGTGTTTAAATCTTATTATAGCAAAGTACAGAGACATTTTTCACTTAAGGCCATTTGTTTTGTTGAAGCTGTTTGAAGAGGAGCCCCATGACCTCTCATTGGGCCCACTACCATTTACCTGGACGGTTCCGGTCATGCTGGGGGCATCTTAGGAACTGGATGCCCAGACACCCGAGAGAACTGTGTGTGCAAATCATGGAGCAACAAAGAACTTTAATAGCATAAGTAGACAAGCGATTCAATGTCTTTATTATGTAACTTTTACGGCAAGAGGGTTGTGAATTCGTTTGTGATTTCTGATTTAATAAACATTTATTGTCAAGAGCATTTGAGTACATTTATTATACACTGACAATGATTTAGAATTCAGAGAGAAACTGCTTCCCTAAGTGTTCTACATTTAGAGATGTAAGCCTACATAGCACTACCCCCTAAGAAAAACTAATGGTTGGGAGGAGATTTCGATAATGGTGGGTTGCTCTGAGTTGTCTAAGTCATTTTTCCTATTCTAGTTTTCAAAGCCAGTGAATAGCCTGGGTTTTGCTTCATGTTTAAGAACGAAGTTTTGCTTGGTTATTTGGGTGTTGATTTTACTGAAGAGGACGACTAAGATTTGTACTGAGGTCTTGGTCCTGTCACACTTTTGGGTTTGCTGAGCTGTAATCAGCCCTGCTTTTCACCTGTCTTCTGAGAAAGTTAGCAGAGGAGACCAATCTCTGGCTGGGCAGGAGGTGCCCCTGCAGGAAGTTACCTGGGCTTCAGGAGGAGCCGGGGGCATAGCCCTCATTTGGGCCACACCTGAAGCAGTTTTGAAGCACACAGTTGAGGGTGAACAGCTCTTTCTGAAAGATGTGTAATTTGTTGCAAAACCCATCAAGGATCTTTCCCGTGAAAAGTAAACAGCCCTATAATAAAAATAATTCTTATTCTTGCTATAATTAAATTCTGATAGGGTGATTTAGTGCACAAAGTAAATGTCAGTTTCTTCACTTGAATCTGAAGACTCTCTTTACTGCAGGAGGCCCAGAGCAGAATTTTGTGTTTACTGTAGAGCCCTTATATCATGGGCAGCCTGGGAAGTTCCTCAAGTGTAATCCACATGGATTCTTATTCAGAGGATCCCTCTCACCCCGCCCTCACCCCCCCATCCTCAGAAATGCAAAACACCATCAGAGGGGAAAGGCATGCTGTTGGGAGTGTTCATTCCTCCTAAGAATTTGCTTAACACCTGGGAGCCACTGGAAAAATAGCCAGATAGATTTCACATGAAACTGACTGGATTCTTGAACAGACTGGCCCCACACTGTTGTAAAACACAGGAGGCCAGCACAGGCCTCTTGCTCATGACCTGTTAGAGTCAGTCAGCTGACAGTGGAAGTCCTGGTTGCTTTTCACTCTGAATTAGGAAATCAGCAGAGCAAACTCAGAAGCTTGTTTTTTCTTAGCATTACCCTGAGTATGTATCAGTGTGGGGCCTGTTTTCTTAGAAATGTTTTTCTATTTGGTTGTAAGTAAAAGCGGTTACTTTTTAAAAAGTTTTATTAGATTGGCCAAAAAGTAGTGCTTAGTTGTCTTTTACTTCATTGAAACAATTTTGTTTGATTGTACTGAGACAGCTTGCATTAATCAGCATGCGTTAAAAAAACCATATTGGTGAATTTTTGTGCAGCTATTTTAATATTGGAGATGAAGAAAATATGCAACACTTTTTGCATATTATGCTTTATTATTTCAAGAAAGGTAAAAACGCAGCTGAAACACAAAAAGATTTGTGTAGTATATGGAGAAGGTGCTGTGCCGATTGCATGTGTCAAAAGTGGTTTGTGAAGTTTCTTGGTACTACTGAGATTTTGGCCAAATAACTCTTCGCTGAGGGGCTGTCTTATGCATTGGAAGATGTTTAGCAGCACCCTTGGCTTCTACCTACTAGAAGCCAATAGCTGGAGATAAGCCGACATTCTCAACATATCCATCAATAAAGTTATTGGTGGAAAATGTCTTTTATTTTATGGAAAAAACTAAACAGACATTTTGGCCGATGCAGTATATGGTGGTGAGGTGTTTTGAGTTTGGTTAAGGGGAAAACAGATAGAAAAATTGGTTCTTAAGTGAATATTGTGACATTGGGAGACACAGAATGCCATTCTCACTGTCCTAAAATTTTATATGGGTGCTGACAGCTTTTGGCTAAATGTAAAGCATTCAGATCCTGTCCACCCAGCTGTTTAAAAAAAAAATAGCCCTCAAAAGCTTCTTCCCAGTGTCCTCCTAAATGTAAGACAGGCTTTTTTTACATTGGGTCTTTCCCCTCAATTGTTAATATTTTTTTCTAATACAGTTTTATGTGATAAATACTGAAAAGAATGTGGATTCATTATAGGAATTTTGGTTCGTTTGCTGTTTTGGACTTGTGAGGGTCTTTGGTTTATTGCCACTTTCCCTCCTGTTTTTTAGGTGAGAAATTGGTATTTAGATAAAAATAATTTGATTAAGGTTTATAAAGGCCACCAAAGGGTAATGACTCCTTGTCTCAAAGAGCCTGAAGCTGCAAACGTAAGCAAGGCCAGTGGTCTGTAGGCACAGGAAGAGCCTCTGCGGAGCCACCCTACCCTGTGCGTGCTGTGAGCTGGTGCATGCTGTGAGCCGAGTGCCTGCGGCTGTCCGTGCCTGTGGCTGTCCCCGCCTGCCCTGCCGGGCCTGTCCCTTCCTTTTCTGTGACAACTGTTTTTTTTTTTTTAAGTATTTATGGAGCTCTATTATTTTGAGATTCTTGGAAGAAATATACTATGTAAATGAAAATTAAAAATAAAATTGTTGCTGGAGGGAATTGTACATTTAATTTTTGATTAGGTTTGGAAAGGACTTTTTTCTTACCCTGAAAATAGGAACATTCTGTTGCTCCTATCACTATTTTTGCTTCATTCTGAAAGGTGTGGCAGATTATGGTGAGACTGTCCTTTATTTTCTGTTTTTCACCGTGGTACTTGACCTAGAACTTGAACCCATACAGATCAGTATACAGTGAATTATTTCTGTTTCACATTGTTCTGCTCTGCTCTCACTGAACATGTAGATAGCAGTTGCCCATAAGACATAAACCCTTTAAAGGGAAAAGATTTTGAGTCACCACATAAATTACAACAAAAATTCTAAGTAGGCCTGCAAATCAAGTTCCATCTTCCTCCCCTGTTCACACAGCAGAAATGTAAGTAGTACAGTTTTGAAACAGAAAACTGAGTACAGGAGCATCTGTGTGAACCAGTATAGACACATGAATTTCCTGGAGTTGCATCGTTTTAGCTATCCCTTGATTCCTTGCTTATGTAATGCTGTGTGTTGTCACATCATTCAGCCAAGTAGGAGACAAGGTCAGGTTTGGGGGTGTGAGTGGGACCCAGGAGCCAGACAGGAAGCTCAGGCTATTGCAAGGCACCTGTCCAGACGCCTTGGTCTCCCAAAGGCCTCAGCCACAGGCAAGTGCAGAGGACCAGGGAGGTGGCCAGGGCCTGGTGAGTGTTTGCCTTGCAGAGCAGTGGTACACAATCGGGATATCCCCATCTGGAGCCAGCCGTCTGGGAGGGAATGCTGTCATCCTCCTCTACCCCACCCACTCCTCAGCCTGGCACTCCAACTTGTCAGCACTGACGTGGGATTGGAAGAAGGATATTGCCAGTTATGGTTGAATGTCATTGCCAGGGGAGTGTGAAGTGGCTTGCTATTGTTGTACACTGCTCTGTGTTGGTATATAATTATGCTGTCATTTTTAAATGAACTGATACTTTAATAAATCTTTTGTATGTGTTTATGCAGTTAGTTTTGGGAGTTGCTTATTATATCTGAGAGCCAAATCTTTCTAACACACAAGAGCTGAGTGTGTAGCTTTACTTGTTTCAAAACTGTCCCTTCGATAGAGGTTGCAATCCATTATAGATGTGGCTGCCAGATTAATCTCCCCAAACCGTTGATTTCATTGTGTCATTCCTCTCCTTAAACACCCACAGAGGCTCAGTTTAGCACATGGAGACCACATTCTTCAGGCCAGCAGACAGAGTTTCTGATGGTTGTCTTTACCTTACCTAAAGCTTGTCTCCCTTAAGGATCCAGGATTCGTCATCTTCCCTGTGTACATCTGAGTATCAGGCCTTACCGCACACACTCCTCCTTTCCTTCACTTTAAAAGCAGGGCTGCTGGAGAGCCCCCATGTGCCAGATACCACGGTGCAGGACAGGATAGCAGCCTTCTGTGGGAGAGGTGGACGGGACAGCTGGGGTTTGGCTGTGACACGGCTGTGTGCCTGAGGTGTTGGAGGGCTGCAGAGGAAGGAGGTAAAAATAGGGGTTGGGAGTGAGGGGTTGGGGTGGTGAGCAAGAAAGTGCCCAGAGGGGAGGGAAAGCTTGAGCTGATTTCTGTACACCTGGGGGCGCATGGGAGAGAGGGCCTTCTAGCAGCACAGTTGGGGGGTGTGGCTGGTGGTTTCTGAGACCTCCTTTCTGAGCTCTGGCTTCCCTCTTGGCTCTGTCTGACCTCTTACACCCACCATCCCTTCCAGCTGCCCCTACCACTCCTGCTCCTTCTCGCTGCCTTCCGTTGTTATGCACCTGCTGTTTCACCCTGCCCTCGACACCCAGAAAGTCCTGCTGCGTGAGAACTGTGGGCCGCATTTAAGGGGGATAGTCCCACGCGTTCTGATTTAGGACTCATTCAGCTGGTTTAAAGAATGCAAATGGGATTCTTTGTAGGATTGTCAGAGGTGGGTACATTATATTAAAATGGCTGTGTTTTGACAGCTACCGATAGGTACACATTCATAGAACATGGATTTCTTTTTGATTTCCCTTTATTAAATTCTGCCTTTGCAAGGTGACGTATACATTAGTTAAAATATACACAATTGTAGTTGTGGCTCATAAAACAAAAAATTCACATTTTTAAAACTAGAATTGGGCAGGACAATTCTTTGACAGATTTTTCCTGTTCACAGCCTACATGGGAGGAAATGTCCTCACACTGACTGGGGGAAAACATATATTGGAAGGATCAGAACCCACCTGATACAAGAAGAGAGTGAGTGGGAAGAAACACAAACGTCTGGATGTCAGCACTGGAGAAATGTCTTGTGTGTGCTCAGCGCCCAGAACTGCCTGTGGGTCTGGGCAGAGGCTTTGGGCCAGCCCCATTTCACAGCAGTGGCCTTCATAGCCTGTGTGCTTTCTCTGCTTCTTCATTTACAAAGAAAGTACCTAGGATATTTTTGTAAGAGGTGACGTCACTGTCTGACTACATGATCATTTGCATGGATTTGGGGAAGTGAGGGCTGCTGGGACTTCACTGAGAGAGGAGGGCTGAGAGGAGCCACAGACATGAGGTCCAGTGTGGGTGGGGGTGGAGCCTGGCACCCACAGGGACAGGAAGGAAGAAGAGGAGCCACCCCAGGTCAGGGGAGAGGGTGCGCCCCTTGTGGGATGTGTGGGGTTTGGGGTCTGCTGGGCATTCAGGGGCTGAGTCCTGGGGAAAGGAGAGGTGCACCTCAACAGGGAGGTTGGTGTTGAAGTCTGGAAGATGAGCCGAAACCTGAGGCATGAAGCCTGTGGTGGATTTATCTGTGTTTTGGCTGGTGCTTGAGAGTTTGGAATTATTTGAGGTGGAGGGAGCTGGAGGACTAATCTTAACTAGGGCCCCCCCCCCCCCCACGTCTAACTTGCCCAGTCCCAGAGCGAGGACTGCACGCCATTTTAGTAAAAGGAGGAGAAGAAGGAAAGCCTTGTTGGGAGTGTGGGACACTCTACACGCTGTAGCTGGTTTTATGTTTGCTGGTGGCAAGGCAGATACTTTTCAAAACGGGTTTTCGTATATACACTAACAGCTACCGTGTCCTGAGTACTGACAGCGGGCGGTGTTGGTTTAGGGGTTCAGGCCCTTGATTTCTTTCCTGTCATTCCCACAATGGCCTCGGGAAGGAGACAGTACAGCTGGTAGGTGGGAAGCCAGCGAGTAGGTGGGTGCCTGGGTCTCCTGTGCTCCAGTCCCTGCTTTTTGTGCCCTCCCTGCTGTTCCTGAGACCAGCTCTCAGTTGAAGTGGTGGGGTCCTTGTGACAAGGCTGTGGGGGCTTCAGAGGGGGTCCCATGTCTGTGGGCCACCCAAGATGAGCTTGGTGATAAGTGAGTCTTAACGTGAGCCACTGAAGGTGGGAATAAAGCCTGTTGTGAAGTGGATGTGATGGGCCCTGGGTTGACTGGTGGATGGGGAGCTTCTGGTTGAGGCCTTGCTGGAGCTAAACCTCCGTCGCCCTGAGGCTTCAGCATCAGCTCATAGACTCCAAAGAGAAGGATTATCTGACAGATTATTTTCCCCCAGGCCATGAATATGCTGTCAGCAAACTTTATCTGATAATTGAGGTGCAGTTTTGGTGTCAGGCTGAAGGCAGCCCTCCTTATTGTGTCCCTTGCTACCCTCTGGGCCCCATACAGCAGATTTGTTCGAAGTTTTAGGGAAATGGTAGGCAGCAGAGAGGCCCGATTGGGGCACCTGGGCTGGAGGCAGGGAGGAGGCAGGCCGGCAGAGGAAGAGCCCAGCACTGTCTGCTGACACTGTGCTGTGAGCACCAAGCTGGGGGAGCATGAGCCTCAGCAGGACTTTTTTCTGAGACACCTGGCTTGATGCTGGTGCTGGGGAGCAGTTTGCTGTTAGATGCTACTTGTATTTAGCCCTGATGGCCAAGGCAAAGTCTCCGCTCTCTCAGCACCCGGGAGGCTAATTGAATTAGTCACTGCAGAGATACCGGATTCAAACCCGTGCATATCACTCGGAAGCACCGACTACACCCGGTTTTGTTCTCCACCACACCTGAAGGTGGAATTTGGTGAGTTCAGTAGGAGACTGGTTTTGTGAGGGGTCTGTAGGTGCGCATCTCTCCAGAGAGAAGACGCCTACCTGGTCACGTGACACTTCTTAGATCTTAGCTTATGTTCCTCAAGGAATTCGCATGGAAAAATGGAAGTTTTAAGATTTAGATGATATTTTTATATGCTTGATTTTTTGTGATGATGTAGCTTGTTTTGTAATAAAGTTAGAAAATATGTAAAAATGTGTGCAGGTCTTGGAAATAATGTACATTTCAATGAAGTTGTTTGTTGTTTTTGGAGCATCCCATTTTTTAAAAGACTGTTGGGGCAATTCATTCATTCATTCATTCATTCATTCATTCATTATGTCTCCATGGTGCCTTGATCACTGCTTCAGCTCCTGTTTAAGTCTCTAGGGTACCGAAGGGAGTAAGTCTCTGGGACACACAGAGTATCCCAGGCATCATTTTGTAGGGGCCGGGGCGTCTGCACGGGGAGGGCAGGGGAGGGAACTGGAAAAATGGACCTGGGCCATCTTGCTCCGTCGACTTATGTCATCTTCTTCGGTCCAGGCGCACTTCTGGCACAGTATCCTGGTGTCTGAGCAGCAGGCACTCCCTGCCCTCAAGGAACTTTAATTCTAGTAGGAGAGACAGAAAGTAAATACAGAAATGAGTTGTGTAAAGAGCCAGTGCTCAGGGCCTGGGAACACACAGAACAGGACCTGTGTGCAAAGCCCTGTGCAGTCATTTCTGGTTCTGAAGGCCCTGAGAAATAACTGCTTTTTAAATCGAAGAGAGACAACTTTGTCCTCAGAGTTGTCTTTAGGAAAGTCCTTCTGGAATCCCAATAACAAAAGCTGATCGGAACGTGGAGGGAAGGATGGTAAGGAATGGATTCAGAGGGTGGGGCAGTTGTAGTTCCTTTAGTAAGAGATGGAGAGGGACTGGGCCAGGAGAGAAGGCGTCAGACTGAGTGCCTGGGTTGAGGGCGAGGGAGGTGCCCTGGCCCTGGTGATTCTGGGCGGGCCTCTGAGGTCAAAGTGGCTGTGGCGGAGATGGGGTTGGGAGAGTGGCATTGGCTGCCTTTGGGGGGGAGGTGACGGTGGAGGAAACCGGGTCTGGGGAAAGCCTCTGTGAAAGGGGCAGGGAGCAGTGCACCGCATGGGTGGCCTTCTGGGCCCAGTTGACACTGTGCATCCAGCAGAGCAGTGTCACTTGGGGCTGGCCCTTCCAGAGGCGGCCTGTGCATGCGGCTGCCTGGCTGGGCCCCACAGGTTTATTAAAAGCAGGTGGGGCGACTGCCCTGTACTTGATAGTCACCCCACCTGGGTGAGTGACTCAGATATGCATGGAGCCAGCCTGGGGTTTCCCTCTTCCTCCCTATTTGCTTTTTGTTGGTAATCCTTTGTTAATTCCCCAGTCTCATGATGTAATTTTAATGGACTTAAACTTGAACACTTAAAAATTATGTAATTAATTACATTGGGCTTCAATTACAACTAATTATAGTGTGGTACCTGGTGGCAAGTCAGGTGTTCACTGGAGTGGGGGGAGGGTGCTCAGGACCGCCATTTTCTGTCCAGCATCTTTGTGACTGCACCCTGGGGTCAGGCCAGCGGCCTTTGGGGCTGCCCAGGAGGCACCTCCCTGTCCTGCCTCACCAGGAGCAGCTCTTGAACCTGCTAAGGTGTGAGACGAGTGGGAAGTGCAAGGAGGGCGGGAGGGGAGGGTGATAGTGTGTGTGCTTTCTTCAGGAAAGGTGGTGGTAGGACATGCAGAGGCCCGAATGTGTTTGCAGGTTGGAGAGAAGGTCCAATACTAGGAAAGTGAATTTGGGGTGGCTGGAGGGCACAGTGCGTGTGCCTCTATTTTCTCTGGTACGTGGGAGGGAGGTTGCCTTCAAGTGAAAAGGGAGGCTTCAGGAGTGGAAAACACTTTATTGGAGGAAGGAAAAGGTGCAAAAACCACCTTGGGGTAAAAGAAGAAGGTGGGAGCCAGCTTTAAAAAATGTTACTGTACGGTTCTAACTCTAGAAGGTCAGGGCACAGGGCTTCTGGGACTAGTGAATGGAGCCTCAGATGCCAAGATAGCTTTGTTTCTAGACTTCCTCTTTGCAAGTGGTGGTGGGTTTATATTGTCTTAGGAGGAGGGGTCTTGCTAAGAAATCTTCACCTCAGTTGACCATTACCCCTGAAGCCGGGCACTCCCGTCTCCCCCTGGTATGGGGGCCAGCAGCCCATCTCGGAACGGGGTTGCTCAGCTCTCAGTAGGCTGCAGTGCCCAGGGCCTCCTGTCCTGCCCTGCCCCTGGGCAGCCACCAGCTTGTCCTTCCTTGAATAAAGAAGATAGACACACCTGTCATCTCGCTGTTCAGGGAAGCTTCTGGAATGGACTTTAAACAGTGGTGCCCACGTGTGGTATTCGGTGGCCATTGTCCCGCTTTCTGCAAGATACATTGATTTATTTTTCCATTTACTTATGCAGTCATTGGTTGCTTCTTGTATGTGCCCTGACCAGGGATTGAACCCACAACCTTGGTGTACCGGGACGGCGCTCTATGAGTTTTCCTCAGTGTTTCCCTGTTGAATGTGCAAAGCAGACCACCCTGGCAGAGGAGCCTCCAGCTTCTGAAGCACGAGCTGAGGCTGGTGTTTGGGTCGGGGCCATGAGGAGGCCCTGGAGTCTTCACTGGTGTTCTGTTTTTCGAGGGAGAGTGGAACTTGAAAACATCTGAGTATACGACTACTTTAAACTTGGGGGTGCGATGGTGCAGAGCACTCTGGAGAAATTTTTTTCTGTTGAATGTGCTCCTCGTTGACTTGGTGCAAAGTGCTGCTCTGATGTAATGCTTGATACCTCTGTTTTGTTACTTTTTATTTTTTAAGATAAAATTTATATAAAATTCATGATTTTAACCTTTTTAAAGTGTACAACCAATTTAAAGTTCATTGGTTGTCAGTGCGTTCAGTGTTGCGCGCCCGTCACCACAGCCCGTCCAGAGCATTCCCAGCACCTCGACAGGAAAGACCCCCGCACAGTAGCAGTCACTCCCCTCTCCCCTTCCTGTCTCCGGGTTTGCCTGTTCTGGACACTTCACGTGAGAATGGAACCGCACAGCGTGTGGCTTCTTTCACTCAGTGCAGTATCTTCCGGGTCCCTCCACGTCGCAGCATGTGCCGGTGCTCCGTTCCTTTTTGTGGCTGAATACTGTCCCTGGAGTGGCTATCCAGCATTTAGTTTATTGTTGCATGGGCATTTGGGTTTGATGGGCACTTACATTGGTTTCTGGGGGAGCTATTATGAATGATGATGCTGTGAATATCAGTGTACATGTTTTTGTGTGCAAGTATGTGTTCAGTTTTCTTCAGGATGTACTTAGGAGTAGAATTGCTAGGTTATATTTTTTGAATCTGTTACTTTCTCTGACCTCTTAAGTGTTAACTCCTGTATTTTCCTCCAGGGTGCTCATTTTAACGACAGTGGTTGTCCCTCCTGTCTACTGCGTGCGCTCCCCACACACAGGGCAGCCCTACTTTGGAGTCACTGTTACTTAGGGTTGGATTTGGAGAAGCCCTGGGAGAGCAGACACTGTTGGTTGGTCTCTCCCCTCCCTGCCTCCTTCCTTCCTTGCTAACCACTAAGGGGCCTCTCCCCTGCTGGGGACAAAACTTGAAGTTTGTCTAAACTAATTCTGGTGTTCCGGTATTGCCCTTCCCCCCTTCCCACCAGGTGTGGTGGGCACTTCTTTTTGTTTTGGCTGGAGGGACAGGGAATGTCTGGTAGAGTTGCTTATGAGAAGAAGGTGCTGCTTCTCTGACAAAAGTTGATGAGCCAGGACAAACTGCCGTTCTCTGCCTGCGCACACTCCTGTGTGGGGGGAGGCTTTCCACGACGGCCACCTCCGTCTTCACCCCTGTGGGGCAGTTCCGAGGCGAAGTGCACCCGTGGGGGATGCGGAGTGAAAGATGCAAGGGGCCTGGTCCTCAGCCCTGCAGTTGCCTGCCTCCAGCCTTCTGTCCTGGCAACCAAGACTATTCTCGTTAAAATCCAGATCATCCAGCATTTCTCTTGACTGCGTGTGGGTTACAAGTAATGTTTTTGAGATGCACCGGGCCTGGGTGAATGTGCACTTGGGGGTGTGAGGAGGACATGTACGCTCCAAGCTCTCTTTCCTCCCAGCGAGCAGGATTCCATTTGCCAAGCCAGATGTCTCTTAATACTTTAGATCTAGCCAATAAAGCATTAAGCAATTAGAATTGTTAATATTTAGTTAAGTATAATGAGAAGCTGGTGTAAGTTGTGAATGAAATTGACAGGTTCCGTAAGTTACAGCAAAGCACCAAATCTTACTGGGCCGCGTGTGCCTGCTTGTGCACCTGCCACTTAGATAGGTGGATCAGCTCACCTCCTCAGTGGGACAGAAATGAGGGGCCGTTATCAGCTTAGTTCA
This sequence comes from Sturnira hondurensis, assembly GCF_014824575.4. Lineage (NCBI taxonomy): Eukaryota > Metazoa > Chordata > Mammalia > Chiroptera > Phyllostomidae > Sturnira > Sturnira hondurensis. Next base: position 2,803,545 of record NW_028081011.1, on the reverse strand, counting down.
CTGTAATTTTGAAAGTTCAGCAACATCTTGCCAGTTGTTTTTTATCATGTTAAAGATTGAAATCTGTAAGTCACATTGTAAGAGTTTTAATTTTAGCACTCTTCATTTCTACCTCATGGTCAGGAAAAGCAGAATCTCTACTTTCTGCTTGCCCACAGGGTGGATTGTGTGCTGTGTGTGTCTGAGCACTCATGTCTCACCCTACATGTGTTGTATTAAGCAGTCGCTCACTCCTCAATTCACCGCACATCATTATTCATCTTATTAAATTTTTCTCCTTTATGCTCATTCCTGTTTCTAGTCCCCTTCTCTCCTCATTCTAATGTGCTTAGTGTGCCTTTATATGGATGTATTCTTGTAAAGTATGTGGCCTCTTTTGTAGTACTTTTAATTCATAAGTATGGCATTGTGCTATAAATCTTTCTTTCCTTCCTTTTCACTCATCACTGTTTTTGAGATCTGTTCATATTACTCCCTATAAATTTTGTTCATCTTTCATGATAGCTGCATTGGATTCCATCTTAAGAATTCACTTATCTTAGTCAGCTCGGGCAGCTGTAACAACTACCACAGACCTGGTGGCTTAAACACAGGCCTTTATTGCTTATAGTTCTGGAGGCTGCCAAGTCCAAGATCAAGCTGCCTGCTGACTCTGTTCATGGTGAGAACCTTGTTCTGAACTTGTAGTAGACAGCTGTCTTCTTACTGTACCCTCACATCCCCTGCCATGATGGAGGGTGTTGAGAGGGAGCGTGGGAGCTCCCTGTCATCTCGTCTTCTAAGAGCACTCATCCCATCATGGGGGCTTTGCCCTCATGACTCGGGACCCCATCTAAACTAAACACCTCCCAGAGGCCCCACCTCCAGATGCCATCATGTTGGGGGTTAGGGCTTCAGCACTTGAGTTTGCGAGGACACGATTTAGCTCATAGCACCACCTTAGTTCACGTATCCATTTCCCTGTGGATGGTCCCCCTTGGAGGCCTCTAACATCCTAGACACCGGTGTGCCTCCACATCCTCACATCTCTTGACTGATTGATGTTCAGGACTGGATTGTTGAGTCCAGGGTGAAATTGTTCTCTTTTTTTTTTTCCCTTCAGATTTTATTTATTTATTTTTTAAATATATTTATTTATTTATTTATTTTTAGAGAGATGGGAAGGAAAGGAGAAAGAGTGGGAGAGAAACATTAATGTGTGGTTGCCTGTCATGTGTAGGGGACCTGGCCTGCAACTCAAGAATGTGCCCTGACTGGGAATCGAACCAGCAACCCTTTGTTTCACAGGTCCATGCTCAATCCACTGAGCTACACCAGCCAGGGCCATTTATTTACTTTTAGAGAGAGGGGAAGGGAGTGAGAAACACATCGATGTGTGAGAGACACATCAGTGGGTTGCCTCTTGCATACCCCCAACTGGGGGACCTGGCTCACAACCCAGGCATGTGCCCTGTCCGGGAATCCAACTGGTGACCTTTCTGTTTGCAGGCTGGCACTCAGTCCACTGAGCCACACCAGCCAGGGCTGAAATTGTTCTTAATTCACTGACTGAAGACTGCCAAATGGCTTCCCGAAGTGGTGTGCTGCTTCACTGTCCCCACAATCTCATCAATGCTTCCCGAACTGTTGCATTCTTCCTGATGGTTTTAAAGGGGTGTTTCAATGAGGTATGATTTTTCTCTGGTCACTGGTAAGGTTTACACTGGTTATAAATCTCATTTTTATACTTGCTAGATTTTCAGATTTCACCTTTTATAAAGGGTTTGGTCATATATTTTGTCCTTTTAAAAAATGGTTTACCATCTTTTTATTGATTTCTAAGAGTGCCTTGTATGTTTTACAAGCTAATCTTCTGTTAGCTTTTACTGTTGCAAATATCTTTCCCGGTCCCTCTGTTGTTTGTTTATTGTCTTCAGTGTCCTTTAATAAATAGAAAAACTTAATTTTTTAAGATTTTTAAAAAAAACTATTTATTTTTTAGGCAGAGGGGAAGGGAGGGAGAAAGAAAGGGAGAGAAACATCAGCATGTGGTTGCCTCTTGCACACCCCCAACTAGGGACCTGGCCCACAACCCAGGCATGTGTCCTGATTGGGAATCAAGCCGGCAACCCTTTGGTTCTCAGGCCAGCACTCAATCCACTGAGCTACACCAGTCAGGGCAGAAAAACTTAATTTTGATGAAGTAAAATCTGTCAATTTTCATACTCGTGTCTTGTGTCATTTCAGTCTTGTTCAAGAAACTCTTTCCCCAGTCAAGATCACGAAGATATTTATATTTTGATAGTCTTAGAGATTTGTCTTCCACTTTTAGGTTGAGTTGGTTTTTTGTAAAGAGTGAGAGCAGTGAGTTTTTCCAACACCACCTGCTGGTTTGGGAAGCTCCCTTTGTGGTGCCCCAAGTCCCCGTATGTATACGTGGGTGTGTGTCTGAGGTTGTTCTTTGTTCCACTACGCTATTTGTTTCTTCTGGACAAGTACCACACACCGTTTTAATATCTGTGGCTTTATGCCGATTCTTTGTTCCTGATTGAGTGAATTTATCTTCTTTGCTATTCTTTTTTTTTCCCTTATTGTGGTTCGGTTATGGTTGTCGTCATTTTCTCCCATTACTCTCCCCTGCCCTACCCACCCCCCACTTCCCACATTCAGTCCTTCCCTTGTGCGCCCCCCCCTTGTCTTTATCCATAGGTCCCTTATGTATACATGTTCCTTGACTTGACCCTTCCCCTCCCCCCCTCGCTAATCCCCTTCCCCAGTCTGTGGTCACTGTCAGTTTTTAAAAATACCTTGCCCTGACCAGCATGGCTCAGTTGGTTAAGCATCATCCTGCAAAGCCAAAGGTCACTGGTTTGATACCTGGTCAGGGCACGTGCCTCTGTTTGCTGCCTGGTCCCCAATTGGGGTGAGTGCAAGAGGCAACAGGTCAATGTTTCTCTCACACGTCAGTGTTTCTCTCCCTCTCTTTCTCCCTTCCTTTCTTGTCTCTAAAAATAACTAAAATCTTAAAAAAAAATGTTAGCTACTCAAGGTCCATTATTCATTCATGCACATTTCTGTCCATTTCCCCATAAGTACTATACTGCTGGAATTTTTTTTACTGTATTTGGATTAAATACACAGATTAATTTGGGGGGAAATTAATAAATTTAAGTTGTTCTATCCTTGAACAAGGACATTTCTCTATTTAGGTCTTGTTTCTCTCCATAAAGGTTCTGTGTATTCTTTATTCTTTATTAGTCTAATCTTTATTAGATTAATTCCTAGTTCTTTACAATTTTTGTAGCATTGTGGATAGTGTCTTATTGCTTAAATTTTTTTTCTTAATTGATTATTGTAGTACAGGGGAAAGCTACTGGTTTTACTCACTGATTTTGAAACGGGCGAGCTTGCGGAATCTCACATTAGTTTTACTGGCTAACTTGATTCAGCTGTACTTCTCAGGAGACAATACTATGCAAAAAAAGTGACACTCTTTTTGGTCCTTTCCCTTCCAGTCCTTGTACTGGAGTGACTTGTTTTGTCCTCCAGGACCTGAAGGGCAAAGTGGTGACGACCTGTCTTTTCTTTCCTGGTGTTAAAGGTAATGGGTCAGAAGATTTTTGGTAGAAGCTTTAGCCGGGTTAAAGAACTGTCTTAACTCCTTTTCCTCTAATTTTCTGAGAGTTTTTGCTATAAACAAGCATTAGCTCTTAGCAAATAGTTTTTCTTAAATTCTATTCATGTCCATGCAGTTTTATCCCTCAGTTCATGAACGTGTTAAATACATTGATTGACGCTCTGATGTTGAATCACCCTTACCTTTTGGGATAAACTCTTCATTGTCCTATATTTTAAAATATCGATGGATTTGATACAGTTTTGACATTTGTGATATTACGTGAAGTTGGCCAATAGTTTTCTTATCCAGTTAATTGAGGTATACTCGTCTCATAAAATGGATTAAAATTGTTCTGCAGTCATGTGTATAAGACGAGGATTGTCTGCATCTTCAGTTTGGTGGGGCTCACCTGTGAAGCCCTCCCGTCTGACAGCGGCCTGGGAGGTGTTTACCGTTGCCCTTTTCCTTGTTATTGGTTGAGCCGAGTTTTCTATTCTTAGGCCAGTTTTGGCATTTTATAGTTTTCTACAAATATACCCATTTCATCTAGGTTTTAAAAGTCGTGTGCCTGTTCATATTTTCATTATGTTTATAAATCTCTTTTTAGCTCCAGTTATATCTCATTTTCTTTCTACATTCTGTATTTTTTAATTCATCTGACACTTTTACTACTTTTCTGTCTGGTAGAGTTTTGTTTATCTTATTAATTCTAAAAAACAGCTTTTACTTTTTAAAGTCTCTTTGCTTTGTTTTTCTTTATTTTTATTTTTTGGTTTATGTGTCTGAATCCCCACCTTTATTTCACAGTCTCTCTGAGACCACTCTCTTTTCGTAACTTACTTGGCATGCTCAGCTTTTTTTAAAAAAATATTTTATTTATTTATCTTTAGAGGGGAAGGGAAGGAGAGAGGGACAGAAATATCAATGTATGGTTGCCTCTGGTGTGTCCCTTGCCGGGAACTGGCCTGCAACCCAGGCATGTGCCCTGACTGGGAATCGAACCGCAATACCCTGGTTCGCAGGCCCGCGCTCAATCCACTGAGCTATACCAGCCAGGGCGGCATGCTCAGCTTTTAAATCTCATTTCTTTCTCACTTTCTAATAAATATATTCTAAGTATTATTTTAGTTGTGCTCCATAAATTTTGACATATAGTGCTTTCATTTTTATTCATTCTATAATTCTGTATTAGTTTTGTAATTTCCCTTATAATTTTTTCTTTAACCGAAGGGTTATTTAATAGCATAGATATATGAGATATCTCAAATATATATATTTTAGATTTTTGACATTTAAAAAAGTGACTTTTGTTATTGATATTTATTTTTATTATAGATGGTCAGAGAACATAGTTATCATGCTGCCAGTTCTTTGGAATATATGAGACTTTTTGGTGCATTGCACATAGTGGATTTTTGTAAATGTTCTCAAAAAGAATGTGCTGTTTGGGCATAAATTTTTCTCCATATGTATTATTTTGAGCCTGTTCATGTTACATAATTCTTCTGTGTCTTTGCTTGCCTTCTTCCCATAGTTTTGGCAGTCATTACATGGTGTTTAGGCTGTATTGTTAGATGCATATATGATCATCTTTTATATCTTCCTCATTATTGTTCCATTTTTGTGTGTATTATATATAGACTCTTCCTTCATCATTTATGCTGTTTTTCCACCTTAAATTTTGTTTGTTTCAATGGTAAAATTAATCTCTTTGTTTTGGCTTCTGTTAGCCTGATGCTTTTTTCTTTCGTTATTTCTAATTTATCTGTGCCCTTTTTCATGTGCATGTTGAACTAGAGTCCTAGTTTACGTACACGATGCAGGGTCTTGTTTTTTAAACCAGATTGAGAGTCTGATTGGCGCATTTAACTGGTACGCACGTATGGTGGTGGCGTGATTATGTTAGGACTTCCACAGTTTTGTTATTACCATTACTTTGTGGGGGGTACCTTTTTGTGTGAGGTTTTATTGGGTTGAATTTTTCTCTGGTGGATTTTAAAATTCTGCAATCTATTTTATTCTTCTGGAATTCAGAATCTGGATTATTCCTGGAATTATTAAGACCCAGGATACGTTTATTTTTTCCTGTCAGTTTCTAAAGTTTGTCAATATCTCTGTTCTATTTCCTGTTTCCAACAACCTCTCTCCTCTCCTGGTTTTTACTGTGTTCATTTTAAGTTCCTGTTCAGTGGAGTTTGTTCAGTCTGCTTTGTCCGTGCAGGTTTTGGGGCAAGTTGGTCATTTATTCTATTATTTACTCTCTTTCTGGCTGTTTCTGCCTGTGGCCTGTGTGGCCTCCTAGGCCCGAGGCCCCTGCTGGGAGAGTGAAGGCAATAGCATTACCAGCTTGGTGCAGAGGGGCGGTCCTAGGCTTGGGTGTGGTGTGAGGGGTGCAGGAGGCCCCTCAGGGAACCTCCTGGTGCCTTGCTCCAGTCACACCTATTTTCCCAGGGCTACCTCTTTCTGATGGTATTGTCCGATGGTACAACTCTCATTGCCTTTCGGGACCCCCTGGGGTGACGGGAGTCACCCTGAGATTCTGATTCTGGAGTCGAGTATGGTATAGGCTGGCCATGACCTCATAATTGGTGAGCTGAGAGATGGTACTTAGGGGTTCATTATGTTGTTTGTGTATATCTGAGGTACTGTATCTAGCTAAAATTTTGGTTACCTCCTGGCTAAGACCCACTGGCCCTAGTCAGTGGTGTGCGGATAGAGGTGGGGGGCGGGTAATAGAGGAGGCTTTCTTAGGCCTGAAGCAGGCTGCCAGAACATTTAAAGTGATGTACATGGCATGTATTATGTTTGTGTTAAACAGCGGCGTTCTAATCTAGACCATTGCAGCTCAGAGTGGTCCATGACCAGCAGCAAGGACAGAACCTGGGAGCTTGTTAGAAATGCGTAATCTTAGGTTCCACCCCAGATGACTGAGACTGCATTTTTATGAGATTCCCCCAGGTGATTCATATGCACATTAAAGTTAGAGAATCACTGGTCTAAATCCTTTTAAAAGGGATGGTTGGTTTTATTTAATTCATATATTAAAAGAATGACTCCTCCCTCATCTTCCAAGTTGAGCTTTCCAGAAGGTGGTTAACAACCAGTGGGCTGAGCTGCTGGGGAGGGAACGGCACCCTCCCTTCCGTCTGTGTAGTTGTGGGAGGGAGGTGCCTGTGCCCTCTGAGGCCAAGCCTGTTTTAAACCTAGCTCTTTTTCACACACAGTTCTAATCGTATGGGTTATCTGCTTTTCAGTGTTCTAACATATTAAAACAGCAAATTGGAAGACAATAAGGGGAGTTCTAGAGGCAGGACTAGCTGTCAGCGCCAGAGCAAGAGAGCAGAAGGACTCAAGAGTTGCAGGCTGGGGCTGTCTGTGCATGTAGGTTGTAGGGGTTCACTGTGGATTTCAGCATTGACATTCATTCTGATTAGCCTGAGCCACCAAGAAATGACTAAATTTTAAGCCTCCTGCAGCTACCCCGTGGAGAGGGTAGTATTTTCACCAATGCCTGGAGCAAACATTGGGGCCAAGTCTGGAGACTTGTTTGGAAAATGAACGTTGGGGGCCTTTCCTTTGCTCCTTGTGCTGGATCCCTAACACAGGGCCCAGCAGAAGTAACGCCTGCTTGAGTGTTGTTGGCAGGGTAATAATATAATATAATAATTTATAGTTTTAATTTGAACATTTCACCTAAAATGTCATATGGTGTGCTTGAGTGTGATATGGTTATGTTATAGAATTACATGCTTATGATTCTGTAATAAAAGGTTTTATAATAAAAAAGGGGCATTGTTTGTGTGGGACCCCATATATTACCACCTGGAAATGTCAGCTCTTGGTGTGTGAGAATGTGGGGTTTTCTTTTCTTTTTTTTTTTAAAGATTTTATTTATTTTTAGAGAGAAGGAAAGGGAGGGAGAACGAGAGAGAGAGAGAAACATCAGTGTGTGGTTGCCTCTCATGGACCCGCACTGGGGACCTGGCCCACAACCCAGGCCTGTGCCCTGACTCTAAATTGAACCGGTGACTTTTTGGTTCACAGGCTGGCTCTCAATCCACTAAGCCACACCAGCCAGGGCCAGAATGTGGGGTTTTCTAGATTGTGGGCCTTTGGATGTTCCTCAAACCTGCCAGCTGCCCGCTGACTGACTGGCTGAGGGCATTCTGGCCGGGGCTGCAGAGGACCCTTCTGACTTGGAATCTTGGCTCTTCCATTTATTAGCTGTGTGACTTTGGGTGTTTAACCTGCTTCCTCTGTAATGGTGACAATAAAGCAACTTGCTTTATAGGGGCTTTACTACGACTCAGCTTAGGACAGTGCCTGTTATACTGTCCCAATGTTTTTTAGCCTCAAAATGAGAAAGTCAAGGAAAGCACTGTGTTGGCAGCTCACCAGCAGAGCCCGCCTTACAGTGAAAGGATGTAGCAGCAGTAGCCCAGACTGAGATGTCACAGTGTCGGTATTGATCCCTGGGCCCTGGGTCACTGAGTGTATATTGATACATTGTTTACCATTTTTATTTCTTTTATGCTCCCCCACATATATGATTAAAAATAACTGCTTACACGTTAAGGCAAAAGCCTGCTTTTGGGTGTAACTTCCACATCAAATGTTCAGTGGGTAAATGAAAAATGTGAGTCATGCAGTACTTGGCACCTTCAGCTTTTAATATTTGGTGACAAACTTCCGATAGAGAGGAGGGATTTCAAAGTGGAAGTCCTTCCAGATCCAGATGGCAGAAGGCTTCTTCAGATGAAGCAACTTGATTCTTAATGTTGATTGGGACTAGTCATTGTTTGAATTTTCTCCTCCGATTTTCTCAGCTTGCTAGGCCTCCGTGGGGGCCAGATTTAGTTCTGAATTTACCACTTTTGTGCAGAGTGAGCCCCCGCTTGTGGAATGTGCTCAACTTGAAGGATATGAATTATTTCCAGTAGCTTTTTTAATTCACAGCAAATAGAAGACAAAATGTGTGTAGACCAACAGAATACTTGCAAGCCATTTTTCTGCCTGTTTGGAGAGCTTGGGTTTGCTCTCTCTAGTGACTGTCGACAGCCATGAACAGGATATAGCAATGGTGCTGTTTGATTTACATGTCTGAGCTTTGTTTTCTTGGCCAGGATCTTGAAGACTGTTTCCAAAATAGGTGTTTCTTCCTTGGCAGCAGATTTGAGTTCTTACATTGTCAGTCCTGTGTTTTTCTGAAGTGGAGTGGAGTTGGGGGTATGGGAGAAGGGCCAAGTGGCTAATATTAGCACCCCCTCACACATCATGTAATTTTGAATGCAGTGGAACTATTGCCTGAATTGCAAATGTAGGAAATTCCTATAAAACACACCTTGACCTGGTTTGTAGATATATACTTGAGAGAAATATGAAATTTGGAGAACATGGTGAAATAGTTGTATAGAATACGCTCCAGTGAGAATTTCAGAGGCAAAGTCAGAAAGTTCATTGATAAAATATCTTGGATAACAAGGAGAAAAGAAAATGTCTGGTAATGCCCTGATGGTTCCTTGCAGCACTGGTGATTCTAGGTGCCTGATGAGCCCAGGTTTGCTGGGCCTTCTAGGCGGCTGCTGTTAATTCCAGCAACTGCAGGCAGCCTCTGGGGAGGCCTGAGGTCAGGCTTGTGAGTAAAACAGTTATAAGGCAGGAGAAACACTTTTCTGTGTGGTCCTTAAGGTTGTCACAGTGTGGAATTGTTCAAGAAACTAAAAAAAGGAAGTTGTACATCTTAAATATATTTTATTTTAAAATAAATATTGTCTAAAGGTAGTTACTGTTTTTGCATGTTTTCTTTTTCGAAAGACTTTATTTTCATTTTTTATCAAAATTCTATAAGGCTCGGTGTTAAGGAACCAGCCCCTGCCTCACCCCCAGCTCAGCTCCTGCACCCCAGAGCAGCCTCTGCTTGTCCAGGTGCAGGATTGTGCATCTCCCAGCGCTGGGCCTCGCTTACCAAGTGGAACTACGGGGCTTGTATGGGGTGAAAGGCCTCCTCCTCTCCTTTTTCTCAGAGTAGTTATATCTCTCTTTTGGGATCAACCCATTTTAGGTATTCAACAGTTGGATGGCTGTGCCTATGTGCATACTAGTTTTCTGTGCACAATACCTCACTTGTCCCTGAATTCTCTTCCAGCAATACATGTCTCTTTAAAACTTGGGAACCTGTCAAATAAGTAGGTTTTTATTTCTTGGCAACATCCCTCCTGGTCCCTCATTTTTCTGTTCTTTCCAGGACTGGCTGCCGCCAACACCTTCCCCATCAGTTGGGGCTTCCTTTCCTTCTTTCCTGCTTTGGGACCTCCTGTCTCCTGAATTCTGTGGTTTCTTCTTCCTTGCTTAATCTCTCATTCGTGGGGAGCTTCTCTGGTAGCTTCCTGGTAAAGGGTGTTCATACCTGTGGATCTTCATTCTAGCCTCCTGTGGTCATTGCCAAGCTTAAAGTTCGACTGAGAGCAGTGCCCTTGGAATTGGAAAGACACAGCGCCCAGGGCTTGCCTTGTTGAGGGTTTTCTGGCTTCCTGACATTGTGCTGTTTCTCTCCAGTGCCTTCTAGAGCTGTTGCCATACTCTCATTCTCAGGTATGAAAGTGCGCCTTGGTGTGTGTCTTTTTTTTTCTGCCGCTGTTTTCTGCTCTCCGGAACTTGTTATTCAGATGTTGGGCCTCATGGACACATCTGCTGATTTTTGCCTCCTTTCACTTTTCATGTCTGTCTTTTTTGATGTACTTTCTTCTAATCTCTCTGATATTTTATGTTGTATTTTTAACTTAAGAGTTTCCTTTCTTGTCCTCTGAATGTCCCATTCTTATGACCTGTCCTTATTTCATAGATGCAGTATCTTTTTTATTCACTGCCTACATTTGCCAGTTTTTTTTTTAGTTTTCTTCTGTTTCTTGCATTAACTTCTCTTTTTAAAATCTTAACTTTCACTTTATAAAATCTTCATGAAAAAGTATTATTATTACTGTTTTTTAAAAGATTATATTTATTTACTTTTAGAGAGAGGGGAAGGGAGAAAGAGAGGGAGAAAGAGAGGGAGAGAAACATGGATGTGTGGTTGCCTCTCACACACCCCCAACTGGGGACCTGGCTTGCAACCCAGGCATGGCCCTGACTGGGAATTGAACTGGTGATCTTTTGATTTGAAGGCCAGTGCTCAGTCCATTGAGCCACACCAGCCAGGGCTGAAAAAGTATTATTTAGTACAGGTAAACAATTTTTATAACACATTTTGGTTACAAAATGTAATAATGTGACTAATACCCATGAACTCTCTCCCCTCAACCCAACCTCAGCCCAAGAACCAGAGTGTTCCCGATGATTTGCATCAGCCCGTATGCCCTCACCCATTTTCCTGCCGCCCTGTCCAGGACAGGTAACTGCTGTCCTCAATTTTGTATTCATTGTGTTATAGCCTTAAATAATGTTATTTTTTAAAAGATTTTATTTACTTATTTTTTAGAGAGAGGGGAAGGGAAGGAGAAAGAGAGGGAGAGAAACATCAATGTGTGGTTGCCTCTCATGAGACCCCCACCAGGGACCTGGCCTGTAACCCAGGCATGTGCCCTGACTGGGAATCGAACCTGTAACCTTTCAATTTGCAGGTCTGCGCTCAATCCACTGAGCTACACCAGTCAGGGTGTGTTATTTTTTCTTATCACAGTTGTATATAGGGTGGGGTAAAAGTAGGTTTATAATTGTTCCTATGGGAAATAATACAATAATTAATAAATAATAATGTAAGAATAACACTTTGATATACTCAGAATTGTAAACCTACTTTAACTCTACCCTGTATATGCTTAACTACTATATTATTTACTCCTGCTTGGTTTTGTTCGCTATAAAAATGGTATTGTCATTCTTCATGTAGAGTTACAGAACTTGCTCTCTTGACTCAAGTTATGTTCAGAGATTCACCTATGATGTGGTAGTAAACCTGATGTCTGTTTTCGAACAAGGCACTAGCATGTTTACCTGGAAGGGGTGTGTTCATGTGTGTGTGTGTGTGTGTGTGTCTGTATTGGGGGTGGTTTTGGGGGCAGCCTCTTGGTGACCTTCACTGTAAGTGATCAGCCCAGGTGCTTTGGTGAGGGAAGTCCCCAAGTGTCAGTGTCTGTGGCTCTTTTGTCTCGGCCTGACAGTTTCTCCAGTGAGAAGCCGTTTGTTTCCTCGCTGGGAGGAGTGTTTGGGGGCTATGTGTCTGACCACCTGTTTTCTAGGAGCTGGGCTGGGGAGAGGGCTGGGCATGGTCTCTCTTAGAGAAACCCCATGTTCTGCCTACAGGGGGGGGCGGGGGGAGGGGTCTCTAGGTTGTGTGAGGTGGGAGAGGGGTGTGATGGGAGGTTACTGGCATTTTGCTCACCTTGCACCCCCTTCCTTCTGAAATTCTTGCTGCACCCCCTGTCTGAACCTTTCCAAAGTCTGTGGCAGGAGCTCGCTTGCTGCCTGTGGGCCTCCCATCTTGAGGCTGGGCTGTGAGCTTCCTCTGATCTGTGAAGGCTGCTATGGTGGGTGCAACAGCTTTCCAGCGTCTGAGAGTTAGAGGGCTGTTCCTTTGCTCTCCCCTTACTTTTCCTCTTTGTCCTATGAGTTTAGGCCTTGCTGTTCTGGAGGAAGTGGAGATAATTCAGGTGTCAATCTGCCATATTAACCTGGAAGTCACACGTTTTCAGAATGCCTAGATTTATGTATGGGGTAAGGCTATATATGACAACACCGGTTTTATAGATAACACATTAGTTTTGTCTTTCAAAGAAACCTTTTGGGAGCTCCTTCCAATCAGGCTGCCAGTGAGTGAGACATGATTAACATACGCTGGGGATCATCTTCAGAGTGACTTCATGAAGCACCAAAAACACCAGTCTCCATGGTGGAGGACCCTAGGTTGTGATGGGAAGCAGCACAGCATGACTCTTGAGACCTGAGTTCAAATGCTGTCTCTGTCACTGAGTGTGTTGGATGTCTCCACTCTGCTGTCTGCAAGAGATGACGCCTTCCTAACTGGCTTGTTACAAAAACACAATGAGGGAATAGATGTGAGGTGCCTGTGGGTAGCTGCTCTGTTAATGGGAGCTATTATTAACTGTAACATCTTTATTGGACAAGGAAATGACACCCCCATCTCACCTTTATGTGGCACCTCATTCTGAGTAGTGGTTCTCCCACCCGTTTTCATTTTTACACGCTGACTCTCAAAAGGACTAAAAACGGACTCGACTTGGATTGCAGTGAGTTTCTGTGATGGTTACGTATCTCCCTGTCTGTTATTTTGTCCCTACCCCTTCTGCTTGTTATCTTCCCAATACTTTGAGGTCTAATTTCCTGCCTCAGAAATCACTTTTCTCCCCTTGTGCAAGGCGGTGGATCCGTAGCTTGGAGACCCCACCTCAGGCCCTGTCTCCCTGAGAAACCCTCTCTGCCTGCCCAGCCCCAGGAGAGGAACCCTGTCTGCTCCGAAACCCCACAGCCTCCACAGGCCGTTGTGTCCTCTGTGGGGCTCCTGAATCCCGTTAATTTGGCCTGGTGCTCTTGCCTGCCAGGGGCCATTCTGGGCTGAGGGACCATGCCTGCTGTGTCTGTGGTCTTTCTTCTCCACGGTGCATGGCTCTTCTTCATTGAGAAATGGCAGACAAAGCTTAGGATTTTACTTGAATTTACAGGTGGCACAGTAGGAGAGTCGTCAGGGTTTTGCAGGTGTTTTATCACCTAAGTCACAACATTCAGTCTGGCACTTTTTCTGTGTTCTCGCCCTGTGTTAAGGAACAGCTTGGGTCAGCTGGAAGTGTGCAAGTAAGGCATGCTGAAGTCCTCACCGATGTGTACTGGCCAGAATGTTGTGCCACAGTTGCAGTGTTTACTGCATCAGCACTGTATCTTCTTCACCCATTCTCCTCCCTGACCTTAATTGTTTCTCTGAGCTGGTGTTTTCCATTCTGTAATTGAACGCTCTAAAAATGGGGCTGTCACCAAGTCTGGTGGATGTGGAAAATGAAGCGGGCTTCATAGGGGGACGGCACGAGCAGGCGGGTTTTGTTCCTCTCGATGGAAACCCCAGAGGGCTGTGCCTCTCCCAGCCGGGACAGACACTGCGACGCAATCTGTTTCCTGCAGGCCTAAAGAAGTGCTTCCTCCTTGTGGTTAGTGACTTCAAAAGCTGCCCCAGTTAGATGAAGTTCAACTGTTTCTCCAATTCTGATGACGCTGGGGCAGCCAGTCACTGCTGTGCCGCTGCTGCTTGTGCATTTGAGGAAAAGCCGCCTCCTGACCCCCACGAGGCATCTGCAAGGTTTCCTCTTCTCTCTGGCTCCCTTGTCATCATTAGCTGAGACTGCTTTCTTGATGCCAAATTAATTCTGGGATCCCTCTTTGGGCCTCATCCTCCTTGACCTGTCCATGTCCCCTTGCTCTGCTGCTTGCTGCTACCTCCTGGGACTCCCACGCATGCCTGCCAGCCAGACCAGGCCCCTGGGTGTTTGAGCCTGCCCCCTCAGTCACGCTATCTGTGCCTTCTCCCCGAGCGCCCTCTCCATCCTTCTCCTTTAGCCTCTGAAGTCTTGCCCAGCTCAAGTTCCTGTTTCTGTTTGAAGGAAGCCTTTCGGATCCCCTCCAGCGGTGGAATCTGTCCTTCTTTGAACCCCCCGGGGCACGTTGGGCCTGCCCTATATTTCTGCCCTCACTGCACCTAGTGTTTCAGTCATCTGGGTCCTGGTTTTGTTCCTCTTCCAGGCGGTCAGCTATCAGCACAGGGACTGTGCTGGACTCTGAAACTCCAGCACCTCCCACAGTGCCTTGCATATAATAGGCATAGCATTCAATAAATGTCATATTTTTGAAATATCTGTAGAAGTAAAAAGAAATGCTTTTTTTTAGGAGTCAAAATGCATGGCTTTCATCCATTTTCAATACATAAAAGATGTTTTCAACACAAAAAGGCCTTTCACTGCTCTTACTTAATAGTCGGCTTCTGGAATGATGTGAACCAGAATGAAAAATGAGGATGAGCGCCTCTGCAATCAGCTGTTCTGAATTAAAGCCGAGTGAGTGGGACTCAGGTGAGAGGAAAGGACGGGATTCAACCAGTTGAGGATTAATGTGTTGGGCTCCTTTAAACTCTGAGGACTGTCTCCCTGTGAATGAGCAGGAAGGGGTGGACAGAGGTTGTCTGGCCCCCACTCCTGCCCTAACAAAGCTGTGTGTGGCCCCTTACCTTGACTTAGCTCAGAATGACTTAGCCTTTCTGTGGCTTTGCATAATTGCAGGGAGGTTTTATATTTTTTTCTTAGCTGTTCTTCCTGGTGATTTTCAGAGATCATCTTCATCAGGTTTACTTAACAGCAAGGATGCCGAGGCAGGGAGCGAATTGCCCTAACAGTGAGGTTGCATGAGCTGGCTTGGAGGCCCTGGCTGCTCTGTGGAAATCTTTGCTCGCATTGGGTGGATGTGTGGCCGGTCCAGTGCTCTCAGTGTGCCTGCCTGCCTGCTCCATGCTGATCACGGTGGTTTGGATGTTCAGCATGCGGCAGCCCCGCAGCTGACTTTGCAGAGAGACTAGTTTGCTCAGCCAGCTGTGTGAGAGCCGACTAAAACTGAGGATGAAGCAAATCCCACCAAGTCCTTTTAAGACGTGCTGAACTTCACCAACAGATGAGGGGTTCTGGTCTCCATTCTGGCTGTGGACGTGACAGACCTTTGGCTAGCTGATAGAACTAACCCTGGGCGATTTAATTTTGGGTGATACATAATAAATCTTATGGACAGTGGTGCGGCTGAATTTGTTTCCACGTTTTCTCCAGTCAGCCTGGTCCCCTGTGGGCAGGTGGGCACCTGGTGCTTGCAGTTCTTGCAGGAGCTGCCTTAGACCCATGCATTCCCTGGGTGCTGCCTGGACAGTCACTCAAGGCCATTCCAGATAGCTTGGTCTAGTACAGATCACATCATGTGTCAGTGCCCCCAGCCTGATGTTACAACTGAATGCCGAGAGCACAGCCCAGGCGCTCTGCTCAGTCCTGAGCTAATGCCAGAACAAAAAGTATTTTGAAAACCAGACACTGTATTTCAGTTGTCACTGAGGAGTAGGGCTCATTACCAGGGAGCTTGGTATATATTGAAAAAAGAAAGGTATCTAGATTCCTCAAGGTTATGACAAAGCTAAAGCAGCTTTTAACCAAGCAAATAGATAAAATTGTTGCCACAAGTGTTTCAGTTTCTGTTTCTGATGGTGGTGGGGGTTCCATTGTAGTGGCTGACTTTGGTTTGCCTTGGTTGGTTTTACTTCCTTCAGGTCTCAGCTCAGAGGCCCCCTCCCATGCTGTATAAAATAGCACCCCCTCCTGGCCCCTCTCGCCCCTCTCCCAGGCTTTTTTGTTTTCATTGACTTACCGCATGAGCCACTATTTGTAAAGCTGCTGCCATTCCATGTGGACTGCAATGTCTTAATGAGAGCACACTTAGGCCCTTAGAATGGGGATGGCTTTTTAATCACAAGAAAGTCTCCATGCGTGTTCATGGACTGTGAAAATCAGTGCACTAATATCTTTTAAAAAATGCTTTATTTATTTTTAGAGAGAGGGAGAAAGAGAGGAAGAGAAACATCAATGTGTGAGAGAGACATTGATCCACTGCCCCTTGTATGTTCCCAACCGGGGATCAAAGCTACAACCCAGGCACATGCCGTGGTGCCCTGACCAGGAGTTGAACCAACAGTCCATCCTGTAGGACAATGCCACACCAGTCAAGGCCACTAATATTTTTGTTGTTGTTGAAAAAATCCAGTAGCATTAAGCCTTGTAGATTCAAGTAGATCAGATGGCTAATGATTGAAGATGGATTGGCATCCATTATCTTTGGAAATGTAAAGCTAGACTCAAGCCCTGGCTGGTGTGGCTCAGTGGATTGAGTGTGGGCTGTGAACCAAAAGGTCGCAGGTTCGATTCCCAGTCCGGGCACATGCCTGGGTTGTGGTCCTGGTCCCCAGTTGGGGGCCTAGTAGAGGCACGCAACCGATTGATGTATCTCTTGCACATTGCTGTTTCTCTCTCTCTCCCCCTTCTTTCTCCTCCCTAAAAGTAAAATAAATAAAATCTTTTAAAAAATTAAGAATAATAGAATGGTCTTTGAAAAATGCAGAAAAATAAAAAAAAACTAGACTCGAGGTCATATTTTTGTTCATCTTTTTGTTATGGAAGTGACTCCGGTGGCGGCTAGTTTGCAGTTGTCGAACCAGGGGTTAGGGGCAGAGCTGCAGTGAAACTTAAGTCCAGGTGTTCTTCCTGCCACCTGAGCTGGGAAGGAGGAGGGTTCATGGTTAACTCAGCGATGTCTGAAACGCAGTTTCTGGGGGCTGGAAACATTAACTTTAAAAAATGATTTAAAATTACCAATTGACCATATCCTGGGCTGAACCTACATGATTCAGCTCCTTTTAAAAATATCTTTTCTCAACAAATTGCTTCCTTAACATTTTAATTTGTTGATCATAAAGGAAGCTTGCCAAATATTAGCTGTTCTTTTCCATTTCCTACAGCTTCAAGCTTTCCTTATTTGGCATATTTCAGTGGAACTGTAAGGTCACTCCCTATTTTTCTTCCCAAATAACTATATTTATTACTGTCAAGTATTGGCGGGTTTGATCCAGCTGTCATCAGAATGTTTGGAAATACTGGTTTTTGCCAGAATGCTGATTTAATGATCTAACACTGACATGGCTTGTTTTCTCTGCTGATTTGATAGCTTGTGTGATCAGTAAGCGCCCCCCGCAGGGAGCCTCACGGTTCCTTTTGCCCCCCCATAGCTCTGTGGGCAGCGTCTCCGAGACTGGGGGCGGGGGGTGCTTTTTCCCCTTCCTTCCTTTTTTCCTCCCATTTTCTCTTTCTTTCTCTTGCCCTCTCTTCTCATTCTTGATCTTCATTCCTCCTTTGTGTTTTGGAGTTGAGAAGACCTGGATGGTGACAAAGACTCTCCTTGAAGAAGCTAGCATTGCTGCTGCTTAGTATTTTGAAAAGTACTTAAGATAGATTTTTGCCTTATGAAAGATTTCAAACATACTTCAAATCAGAGAGAGAACTATAATGAACCCCCATGTACTGCCACCAGCTTTACCAGTTAGTGGCTCATGGCCAGTCTAGTTTCCTGTCTACCCCCGCCTGCTTCTGGAATATTGAAAAGGACACTAAATTATTTTATTCATAAATATTATAATATATAGCTCTAAAAGATAATGTCTGTATTTTGAAAAAACATCATAGTACCATTATCACACATAAAGAAGGAAATGAACATGAAGAAAGAGTTTTAACTGTGTGCCCCTGGTGAGACAGCCTGGGGGCGAGTCACCTGGGAGAGGTGGTCTGAGGCAGAGGCCCACCCCAGGCCCTGCACTGCTCTGGCTCTGGCCTCCCCAGGGCCTGGGGCTAGTAACTGCCCCTCTGAGGCCCCATTTTCTCACCTGTAAAACCAGCCAGTTGCATTAGTTCTTCTGACTCTCCGTTCGAGTCTCTGAATGGGTGAGGTGCTGGCTCACTTGCGAAGTGGTCTCTCACGCAGCACCCTGGAGTGGGAGGTGGGCATGCATTTTGTGGTGGCTGTGTCAGGTTCCAGTGTGGGAGTTTGAGTGTTTCACTTCAGCTGCATCTGCTTGCTAGTTAAATGGTCATCTTTTATATACTGGCCCATTGTTCCATGTGGCATAGGTTCTGTGTTGTTGCTTGTGCTGATCATCTGAAACTCCGCTCAACAGTCGATTCTCAAAGTGGAAGATCTGGTTCCACATTTAGTAGTTAGCTGTTAAGGGTCAGTAACAGGTGTTAGATTTGCAACCCATTTTTTGCCCCAGTCTTTTGGAACTGAAATGATTGGGTCATTTGAATTTAACAAACTGCCTGGCACTGCAACAGATGCTGGAGCAACAAAGATCCTTCACTGCTGGCTGGACCTCCAGGAGCTCCCACATGGCAGGAAGGGAGGAGGGCACATGTCCAGCACCTTAACTACAGTGGGGCTGCGCCAGGTGTGGGACGAGGGGCTCAGTGCTGGCGGGGGGAGGGGGGGTGGAGAGCAGGCACTGGCCAGTCCTGATTTGGTGGTGATGATACTGCTGAGCCGTGAAGCATGAGCGGGATTTCACCATGTCCAGGCTGGTGGGGAGTGGCAGGCCGTCATGTGTCAGTCACCCATAATGCCACTAGCAGAGTCATAATCACTGTTACGGTTGTGATTAATTTCCTTTGGATATTTTTCTGTGGATATGTGGCTCTATGATATCTGTTCATTTAGTCAGTGACTCAAAAAGCACATATTGAGCATCTGGCCACGTCCTAGACACTCTACTTGGTTCTGAGGTTGGCCAATAGAGGTCAAGATAATTCTTGCCCTAAAGGAGCTTACATTCTGGTAGGTTTTATATAGTAAGTCATACTGTATGCTAGATGGATGACGTTTGTATTCTGTTCAATTCACTTTACAAATCACACCAGGCCATCCATGGAATTATTTGCCTGCCATTCCAGCCTGTGATGGCCCTTCAACTTGACAGAGAACAGCTGCCTGTGATATGTGACCCTCTCAACGCCAGCTCCTGAGGCAGGCACAAGGAGGTGCCCAGGGAAGGCTCTCTGCTGGGCTGGCTCACAACGACTCGCCAGCCCCTTTTCCCTTTGCGGTGCCTGTAAAGGTGTTGGGGTATGTTCCTCTTTTTGAGGAAGTCTATTCACCTGATCTGCAGTGGGGACATCTTGGTATAATTTGCAACCCAGGTATACCCTTAAATTGTTTTCATTACCAGGGCTGGTGTGGGGCAATTGTTATGTTGATTTTCTCATAATTTGTAAGTGCTTACTCAGTATGTGTTCAAAAATGCCAAACCTGAAGTTTAAAGTTCAGAAAGGATAAAGACCTTTTATTGTTCAGCGTATCTAGAAAATGTGGCTCCCAATTCAAATATATACCCAAACAGAAGAGTATAATGAATCCTTTTGTATCTGTTATCAGCTTCAGTAATTACTTGCCTATAGCTAACCTTGTTTTAGCTGTATTTTCTCATTCTCCTGCCCCAACTTAATTTTGAAACAAACCCCAGACCTTATTTCATCCGTAAATATTGTAGTATCTCTAAAAGATATGGACTTTTTAAAAAACACATCCACAATACCATAATCATATTTTCTCCCAAAAGACAAAAAATTGCTAATATCAACTCTCTAGTCATTACTCAAATGTTCCATAAATATCATAATTTTTAAAATTGGAATCAGAATCCAAGTAAGATCCTTACACCGTGATTGATTCATAGGTCTTTTAGTCTTTTAAGTTTCTTAATTGACCAGTTCCCCCGCTACCTCTCTCCCCCTTTTAATCTATTTCTGAATCTGAAGATCTGATTTGGGTCTCTTTATTTTTTGGCTAGATTCCCTCCTAAGTGATAAGTATTTCTATTAGGCGGTCAGAAGGCATGTAATGTGTATGTGATTGCCAGGTTTTCCCCCCATGATTTTTAAACTTGTAAAATGCACATGAAATTTACTCTCTCAACTGTTTTTAAGTGCACAGTTCACTGGTGCTAAGTACATGGACATTGTTGTGCAGCCATTAGCATCATCCCTCCACAGTACTCTTTGAGCTTCCCAGACCCAAACTCCACACCCACGAGGCACTAACGCTCCGTCCCCACAGCCCGCCCAGCCCCTGGCAGCCCCGTTCTACTCTGTGTACCTCCTAGGACTGCAGTCGCACAATACTTGTCTTTCGGTGACTGGCATATTTTGCTCAATGTAACGTCCTCGAAGTTTCAGCCATGGTGTGGTATACGTCAGATGTCCTTCCTTTTCAAGACTGAATAATGTTCCATTGTATGGGTATACTGTATTTTATTCATTCATCTGTCGATGGACACTCTGGGTGCTTCCATGTTTTAGCTGTTCGGATAACTCTTAGAGGTCCCACTTTGCGTTCTTTTGAGTGTGTACCCAGAAGTGGAATGCTTTTGATGTCTTGCGGAACTGTGTACTGTTTTCCATGGTGGCGGTGCCAGTTTGCATCCCCACTGGCAGTGCACAGGGTTCTGATTCCTCTCCAACACTTGTTTTCTGTTCCTTTGTTTTTTTTGGTAGAACCCATTCCAATGGGAGCGATGTGGTATTTGATTGTAGTTTTGATTTTCACTTTCCTGATAATGGTAGTTATTTTAATAACTTATTTAAAGTTTTAAATAAGGGGATGCTTCATGATGAATATATTTACTGAGCCACCTTAATTATTTCTTTAAAAAACAGGATTACTAATTCCCGTACAATATTCACAATGTATACTACTTGTTTGAATTGTTTTATAGAATCACCAAAATTAGACCAGTCCTCTTGATCATGGGGAAGAAACGGACACTCAGAGGGGTTGAGTCTTTGCCCGTGACCTCAGCCCTGTGAGCTAGAAGAGGAGGCTGGGGCCCAAGTTCCTGGGCTCCAAGGTCCCAGTGCCACCCTGGCCCTGGCTGACTCGACCTGCCACCCCGTTTCCAGCCCTCCCTGTGGCACTGCAGCGGGAAGCCCAGGTGCACAAAGCCCTGTTTGTCTGGCTGTGCGCGCCCACCAGCAGTTGCTCTTATTACAGAGTGGTTATTCTTATTTGTCAAGAAACCCAGAACAACTGTTTTTATTCTTCACAGTGGATGCTTATGCATATGACCTTTTGAGAACATATTTCTGGATCCTGTAGAGGCACTAATGTTCGTGAAGATTACTGAAGTTAAATCTTTTATTTCTTTCAGCTGAAATTGCCTG
This sequence comes from Sturnira hondurensis, assembly GCF_014824575.4. Classification (NCBI taxonomy): domain Eukaryota; kingdom Metazoa; phylum Chordata; class Mammalia; order Chiroptera; family Phyllostomidae; genus Sturnira; species Sturnira hondurensis. The sequence continues at coordinate 2,782,164 of NW_028081011.1, read as the reverse complement.
TTTCTTTAAGAATTTCACTGTGTAGAGTTAAATTGTGTTTCTCACACCATTAAATGTTTATTAGTAATCCTGTATAATTCAGCGTATAATTTTCAGATGACAGGAGAGCCCCTTGACAGAGAGTGATAATAAAGTCTGATGTTAGTTAAACCTTTCCCTCCTTCTGGTTGTGGTGGGGGCCGCGCTGTGCTGGGGGCCTAACGCATAGGAGCGGGGCACGCAGGGTGGGAGTCTGACAGCGCAGCTGCGGGCAGCCCTGTGGCGTGTGTCTTGTGCGTGCCCTGGGGGCAGCTGGCTTTCGCTTACACACTTATATGTAGTCTGTAAACACAGAGGTTTGTGTCTGTAGGAAGTGCGTGCATACACCTTGCAAGTACAGAGGTGTGTGAGCGTTATTTATGATGACCATGATGGATGGTACGACTGCCCCTCATTAAACTGGTCCTCCTTTGTTCAGTGAGGGCCAAGCCCAGTGCCAGGGACTGGAGATTGTGACAGTCTCTGCCCTCATGGGGCTTATATTTTAATGTTTTCAAGGGAAAGCTACACCTGTTTTTGAGAGACCTTGGCAAAGTACTAGTAGGTGACTTTGAAATCTACCAAAGGAAGAGATACTTAGAATGCTTGTTTTTCAGTCTCTAGACAATAGAATCATATCAAACCCTTTACTGTAGACAAGAACATTTATCTTAAGGACTCAAATTAAACTAGAGTAGATAATGAGCAGGCAAAGTTGTTTACTGATTATTCATGATTGATATAGTGAATAACTCATTAAATTGTTGATAACAAATGAAATCATGAGAATTTTAACCCTGAGACAGTCTAAATGAGACAAGTCATAACCATTGAGTTAAATGTGGTTCTACTTTGTCCTCTAAGCATTGACTTCAAAGTTTATAGAGAAGGCACCACTGGGGCCTTTGGGGAAATTGCCATATAAGAAGTTTCATGAAACTTATATTTGAAATTTAGTGTGATTTGTGTGTGCTAATTGGTGATAATTAGTGTGTGCTACATTACCACAGCATTTCTGTTTTTCTCTGTATGCTTAATTTTACAAGGTGGAGAAGAGTCAGCAACTGTGGATGAAATGATGGTACATTCTAGAACGTGTGTCATGGAGCCATTCAGGCAGCAGTGTCCTGGTTGTTCAGGAGGCTCCTTGGATGCTCAGTTTTAATGGCAGACTGTTTATCCAGTCTGGCCAGCAAGCAATACGTCCTGTAGCCAGAGCCACATGGAAGCCCCACTCATGCTGGGGTACCAGCAGTGACCAGGATGAAGTCACAGCCAAGTGGCAAGGCAGGCCTAAGGCTCTGTCTCTGGGGTGAGAGAGGGAGGCAGGGCGTGAGGGCTGCCGTACAGTGCGTTGTGTTTGGCAGCCCCTGACACCTGGGTGGCGGGGGCGGGGCACACGAGGGGCCGGCAAGTGTGTCAGTCGAACAACACTTAACTGCTGACTTCTCCTTTCGCTCCTTACATCTCTGGGTGCCTCCAACAGCTCGGACGTCAGATGATTTGCTCTTTTAGAGCCGGTCTTTTCGTAGGGTCAACTTTGTAGGACAACTTTAACCTTCGCCTCAATGTTGAGGCGTCAGAAGTCCAGTTCTGCTGGACTTGGTCACTTGGTGGCCTAACTTCCCTTCAGTCCAGTTGAGACCAGTCTCATCTGGTTGCGTTTCCCTTGGTAGAGCCGGCTCGTGTCCATGCTGAGCTGGCCTCTGCCCTCCTGCTTGTTCTGGCCTTGTTACGGCCCAGCATTTCCTCTGGCCAGCCACTCCGCATCTCACTCTTCCCCACCAGTTGGGCGGCTCTCCCGGTTGCAGGCAGACCATCTCCCTCCTTGGTCTGTCTTGCACTGTGGACGTGCGAGCTGTTGATGCTCCCAAGGTGGAGCATTTACTGGCTGCACAGTGCCGTGATCCATGACTGCAGCCTTGACCTGCTCTTCAGGGGGCCCCTCAACTGCACAATAGGACATTTATGGGAAAACTTAGCTATATAGAACTTGGTGTACACTAACTGCAGGAAATATCACGGGCAGTGCAGAACTCAGAGCAGATAGAGAGAGAGAGTGCTTTAGGAATCTGCAGTAGAACGGTCACTGAACTTAAGGATCTGGATTGTGGCTAGATCTGGAAGGGAGTCTGGGAGAGAGGGCTGGCAGCCTGAGTAGGAGTGTGAGACTGAAGGGCCTGAAGTGCCAGGCACAGTGATTTAGGTCTGCTTGGAGGTGCCACTGGAGATTTTCTACATGGTGTGTTACAGCTCCAGTGAGGTGTCAGGAAGACCTCCCTGCTCACAGAGAGCCAAGTGGCTGGATGGTCTGTGGCCTGTACTCCAGGGTTATGAGGGCCTGTGTCAGGTGTCAAGAATGAGAAGGAGTAAGAGGAACTCCACCCAGGAGTCGGTAACTGGGTAAACTAGTTTGGGGACAGGAGGGAAGAGTCTAGGGTGAGCCTAAGTGTGTACTTTGGCATGACTGGAAGGTAAATTGAGTTCTTCAAATCCCCAGATGGGCCCTGGCTGGGTGGCTCGGTTGGTTGGAATATCTTCCTGTACACCAAGAAGGTGTGGGTTCTGTCCCTGGCCAGGGGCTGCACAGAAGACAGCCGTGATCAATGTTTGATCTACATTTCTCTCTCCCATTGAGGTCTGTTTGTTTGCCTGTCTCTCTTTCCCCCTCCCTCCCCACTTCTCCCTCTTGCTCCCTCTTCCTCTCTCCTTTCTTCTCTCTCTAAAATCAGTTTAAGAAAACATATCTTCAGGTGAGGATTAAAAAGAAACCCCCAGATGGCAGGGGCATCAGCGTGTGGGGAGGCTGTGCTGCCTTTCAAGCATTCTGAACCAATAGAAGTGTTCCGGACAGGGTGGATCTGTCCTATCTGAGCTGAATCCCCAGTGCCCAGGACAGTGCCTGGCACTTGTAGGTGCTTAATAAATGCATGAACCAAACTCATGAGGTTGAAGGGAACTCCAAACTGGCTGCAGGTCTTCCTAACGCTTGGCAGAGTCCCGTTGTTGACACCATGTAAAAGAATGAGTTCCCCGAGGGATAGAATGTAACAGGAAAGGTTGCCAAGGGCTGAGTGCTGCCGCAGGAGTGCTGCAGTTAGGGCTCAGCACAGGGAGGGAGATCCGCGAAGGAGGCAGGAAGGGAATGAGCAGGGGTAGGAGGGAAGCCACAGGGCACAAGGTCAGCCAAGGTCAAAAGGCTCCTGGGAGGCTGTGGTTTCTGTGCACCAGGGAAGCCTTGGGTCCTGGCTCAGGGAGTCTTAGTGCCCTCAGGGTGGAGGAGGTACACCGATGAGCAGGCCAGATAGGGTAGGGTAAGGGCTCGTCAGGCAGTGGCATGACTGGAAGGCTGTACCACGTTCAGGTTACTGGTTGCTTCCCCCTGCTAGTGTTCAGAGCTCTACACATCTACCCCCTCTAGTCCTTCTCCACTGCCTCATTTCCCACTTCTGTTTAAACATGCCGCTTGATGGCCTGCAGTGGACTGTTCACCCCCTCCATGTGCTCCTACCAGCCCCACATTCCACCTCCAGGACCACCACTACCTGGGAGGCCGGGTCCTCATCCTGCTTGGTTTGAGCCCAAGTCCCTAAACACCCTCTCTGATCCCAAACACAGAAGGCAGTGTCGACTGAAGGCCACATCCCTGCCTCCTTTGCCCTGTGGTCCTTTGGAGCACCCTGTTGTTGCTGGATGCCTGTGTCCTCATCCTCCTAGAGCCCCTTTTGAGATCACATAGGCGTGGAGCAGCAGCCCAGGCCTCAAGGTTACTTCTGCAGACAGGGTTGTACTGGTCATTCGCTGCTGGGCCTTAGCTGGGGTGCTCCAGTGAATGGAGAGTGCGCTTCCTCAGTCACAGCTGTGTCTTCACGGCCTTCCGTAAAACTCCCCTCTCAGACATAGTGGGTGAGAGAATCTAGGGAATCTTGTCAGATTATTTCTTGAAGAAACCTCCAGAATATGTCTTAAACAGAAACATCACTGCAGTCTTGAGACTGTAGGATGGTAAATACCTTAACCTTAAGTGGCAGAACTGGTTTGACAAGATTTTTCTCTTTGTGGTATGGAGTTTTAATTTTTCTTTTTTCAAAGTTCAGATAAAGCTGTGAGGATTTTATAAAATTTTGCTTTTTTAGGCTGGTAATGAGTAATTTGGGGGTAGACGCTTATGAAATCTGTAAATAATTTTTCAAAACCCTTTCCTAGTGTCATGCATGCATGGGTTTTATGAATATTTATGGAGCTGGGCCCACCTGACTGGGCTCTGGGGGGCTGAGGTACCCAGTGTGCCTGTCGCTCGGCGCAGGGTGGGAGCTGACGTGCGCTCACTGATGTTTCTCGGGAATTTGCAGCACATCATCATTGCAGCTGTTCTCTGCACCCCCCCTTTATTACTGTTATTGTTATTACCTGATCATAGCATCCAAGGCTGGGGCGATTGTGGGATTAGTCCTCCTGCATTCTGACTTGCTGACACTGTTGGGGAATCCTGGACTCATCAGCAGAATATAGACCTCAGCTCAACCTAACTTGGTCCATTAAGTTGGTGGGGATTAAGAGGGGATGTTCTCAGTTACATGATGGCTTTCAAAAGGAAAAGCCTGTTTTTTTTTGTTACACTCATCAACATGGCAAGATTTTAAGTCTGCCCATATCAAGGGTTTGCCGTGTGAACTCTGTCCCGCCGTTGGATGTGCAAACCAGAAAAACTCTTGGTGAGCAGCTGTTGAGGGCGCGTGCAGGAGGGTGATACAGGCTCCCTCCCAGGCAAAATCAGTGTGGTCTGAGAGACGTCCTTGGCGTGTGCACAGGAAGACACGTACAGGAGCATTCCTGGCAGTGTACCCTACCGGAGTGAACACCTGGGAAGAATGTGCAGGTCCTTGGGGGCATTCTGGGGAAGGGCCGGCCACGTGTCCCTCATGGGGCTGGGCCTCAGAAACACAGCACAGAGCAGAAAAGGCCAGCTGAAGGGCGTGTGCTGAGTAATCCTGTTCATGCGTAGTTACATGCACATGACCATACCTTATCTTGTTATGGCACCAGAAAGAGCTAGTAATTTTAGAAAGATTTGTTGGAATGCCAAACTTTGGAGAGTGGTTATTGAGGGTGGGAGGGGAGAAAATGGGACTGAAGAGGGTTTAATGGCTGTTCCAACTATAATATTGTATTCCTTTAAAAATATCTGAGGAAGCTGGGTGGTAGGTACATAGGATTTTATGTATTCTTGAGATGTGTCAGTATGAAAAAGCAGTATCTGCCACCCTACTGTGTATGTGAATAGGCTTCAGGAACCTATCACACTTGCAGCCTAACTTTTTCAAGATTGGAGTGTTTTATGTGGGATGTTGTGTCTCTTTTTCCGGCTCATTTATAGAATACTAAAATTATGGTGGCTTTAATTTTATTTGTTGGAGAACTTTTATCTTCTGTTTTCTTATTTTAAACATTAGAAGGTAGATGAAACCCTCCAGGTTCCTCTACAATTTTAAGTTGTATTTTCTCTTTTGGATTATGCCTTTTGGCAGCAATGTGAGCCCTTGCATGTTTCTGTTCAATATCAGTGAATTGTCTGCAGAAACGAGGACAGGAGAACTGCTGCAGTGGAGAGACCTGTGATGCCCACATTTCCGTATGTAGTCTTTAGAATATTCAGAATGCCTTGGCAAAGGTTAAACCAAAAGTTATATTTAATATTATCCAGGCCACGCGTCTGGAATGCTTATATATCGTCCCTGAAACGAGAGGCTTCCAGAACGAGATTCTGGCCTAATTGAATTAGGATTATTACAGTCAGGGTGGGAGTGAGATGGGACATTCCTTTCGTGCCGGTCGTGGGGGATGTTATTAAAGCAGGCCGCTGATGGAATAATATCCTGTACTTAACTCGGTGTCTCTCTGAGGAAATAAGAGCTTAATATGCCCCATTCAATTAATCCTGACAACATCCTTTAAGGTGTATGGAAGGCAGGTCGTGTTATCTCCATTTTACTTAAAACGCAGCTGAAACATGTAGAGGCCGAGCTTCCCCGAGCACCAGTCAAGAGCTTGTTACCTCGGCCCAGAGCTGAGAGGAACGAGACTCACAAAGGAGGAAGGACGTGCTTATGGTGTGTCACCTCGGTGCTGGCGCTGTTGGGGACTCTTAGGATTGTGACCTGTTTTCATCCTGCACACAGTTCCGAAAGGGCTTTGATGGTCTTGTCCTGGCGTCTCACCGAAAGGTCCATTCACTGGCCTGAGTCCCCAGGCTGGTCAGTGACAGTTTTGGCTCTGACCCACCAGACTCTAAGTTCATGCCTTCTCACGGGCCATGCATCCAGCCTGGTGGTGGGAAAGAAATGATTGGGATCTGTGGCTGTGGAAGACAGGGGTTCAGTATGTTTGCAGCAAAATGGACAAATTCCGTTGCAGATGCCCACTGACGACAATTTTACCTAAATGAAAAATTTGGGGAACATTGAGTAGTGTTCTGGGGCATTTGGACTCACACTCTTGCTACCTGTGGGGTACCCACCTTAGAACTTCGGGAACAGGTATGCCTTTCATGGAGTCTGTTGAGAGATTTCACACTGCCGCTTTAATGGGGTCCTACCGTGTGCTTGGGGCTAGATGACTTTAATTTTTAACAGTTCTGCTCAATGGCAGGGAGAGGTCACCAAGAGGAACTAAGGCTAATGGGGACCTGCTGTCATTTTTGCTGCTGTGTCCTGGTGCCATGCCAGGGCCTTACATACATCTGCTTTGCAGGCAAGAAAAGGGGGGTGAGGAGGACGAGCTTGTCCAGGACCACTTTGTGTTAAACGCCAGAGTTCAGATCCAAGCCCAGACCTCTGATTCCGTGGTTCTCCCTCTTTCAGATACAATAAACTGTGTGCCACGGCTTTGGTAAGCGGATGTTTTGTTGTTTTAAAAAAATACTGCTAATCACTCATAAGAAATATGGATGAGGGCTTAGATTTCAGCTGTTTTGAATTAGACAATGAGTTCTCTTATTACAAGCAGAGCTCCTTATTAACCTAAAACACTTGGCTGTTAGCTGCAGTGTTTAATTGCTGTTAGAATGTATTTTTGTCACACTGCCCTATAATAAGCTAAAGAACTGTTTGTGCCAAACATAGAAGGGAGGACGAAAACCCTTCTCCAGCTCCCCATCTGAGCCTGCGGTGTTCTGTTTGCTATTTCGGTTCTGGTTTCTGGTTACCACTCCTACCTTGCACAGAGGGAACACCTGGTCTGGAGGCTGCTGGTCAGAGCCAGGGTGGGGGCAGACCCTCCCCTGACACTCAGGCAGGAGGTCTCTGTGCTGGTCTCTGTTCCCTAGTGGAGTGTGCTTCACTGTGGCCTAAGGGCTTGTTTCATTCGCTATTGTGTAGGCCTTAACATTTTGCCTAAGAGAGGAAAAACAGCTACTGATCTGGCTTTTCCCCCTAAAATGGAAATGATTTTATCTCTCATTTTCGAAAGCAAGAAATGCTAGTAAAGTAAATAAACTGCAGGTGACAGAGGATGACAGGACTTTGGGTCGTGGGCGCACAGTGCAATGTGCAGATCCTGTGTCATAGAAGGTACCCCCGAAACCTGGATGCTCCTAGTACCTGATGTCACCCCAGCAAATTGAATTTAAAAATTAAAAAAGTAGGTGACTAAAAACAGTATAACGAAGGAAATAAAAGTCACCACTGGTCCTGTTACTGCTAACCTTTTGGTCTCTCTCCTTCAGGACTCACCCCTCCCTCCCTGGAGCGGGGGCAGGGTGGGGAAATAACACTTCGGATACTGTTTTGTAACAGCCTTTTTCAACCTAGAGTTTACTGTGTCATTAATATCTTTTCAATGTTACTTAAAAATGTTATTTCTTAAAGTTATATTTTGCATAGCATTCCACTGTGTGATTTCCTAAAGTTCATTAAATTTATCTTCTCTTTCTCAACTTTTTACTACTCTAGACTACATTGGAATGAACGTTCTTGTACACATGTGCATGTCTTTCATAATTACTTTTAATGTGGATTATGTCCTTGGGTTAAATTTCTTATTTAACTGTTGAGTGAACAGTGTGTGTATGTTTTTAAGACTTTGGGTGCATGTTACCCGGAATGTCCAGAAAGGATGGACCAACTGATAGCAGTTGTGCCAGACCCTTGTGTTACTTAATTCCGAATAAGGAACAGAATCTTGTGGTTCCCCCTCCCCCTCCCCCCCAAAAGGCATAAAGAGAAGTCTCCTATCGGCCTGCCCCCTCCCTACTATTGCTGTATCTTTTCTGTGTGTCCTTGTAGTTTGCTTGCACACCCAGAAATGAATACGGGCCATCGTTTCCCCTTATATACACATAGTCTAGCGTGTTATACATGCTCTTCTGCACCTCGCTTGAATTTTTTTTTAGATTTCCCTAATCAGCTCATGAAAGCTTAAAAATTCTTATTCCCTCTCCCTCCCTACTTCCCCCGCACACTCTCAGGGAAACATGATATTCCATATTGTGCACGGCCGTGTTTGATGTACCCAGTTCTCCACTGGTAGATATTTGGGTTGTTTCCAGTTTTTGCTCTTACAGCAATGTTGTCTGAAGAACTTGACCTTCATGCATACGTTATTTGACACTGGCGTATGGATATCTGCAGGGTACTTTCCTGCAAGGGGAGTTGTAGGGCCCATGGACGTGTGTGTTTGTGCCTGTGGTCGGTACAGCCAGCCTGCCCGCACTGTCCACTTAGACTCCCCCAGCATCGATGGAGAGGGGCTCGTTCTCTGCCCTAACAGAGTCCACCTGTAGTTCTAATTCTTTTTTGATCACTCTGGTTGTGCAGAAAGTGTGTACAGAAGGAATGCAAAAAAAAAAAGCAAAACCAACCACTTTCTCTCGTAGGCTTGAGTGTAAGTGCCCCTTGAAACGAGGAGTCAGAAGAGAGAATAAAATTGGTCATCATGGGACACCACCCCCTGCATTTGTGATCCACCTCCCTCCCCTCCTCCACCCCTCCTCTCCAACCTGAAATAATGCCACCTCCTTTTATGGAATGGCCAGTGGTGCTCCGTGTGTGCCACCAGAAAGGCAGTAAGTCCTTCGGAGAGTGGCCTCACAACTAGAAAGTGACGTGCTAAAGGTTCACTTAGTGGTGTTTGAGGTGAACATACTACCAGTGAAAAGCTTGAGGGACCTAAATGATTCCAGCTTAGACTGACAAAGTGTGGGTGGGGCCAATGAAGAAAAGCCCGGCCCTCTAAGTTGTCTGAAGCTGTCGCCCCCACGTGAGCCCCCAGTACAGGCAGAGCCAGTGATGCCGTAGCAGCCGGGAGCTGGGGAGGCTGCAAGCCCACCTTCATGCAGTTTTGTTCCAGATAGCGTGGCTCACAAACCACAGAAACAAACTGCTACTTTTGAATACAGTGTGATTTTTAAAAATTCTATTAATAACAGATAAAAGACCAACCAGTGACTTACAAGTTTTTTAGTAAAAGAACCTATTTTCTTCAAAATACTGTTAGGGTAAAAAGATTGTTTACATTGGGACCCTATATTGTCAGTCTTTGTAATTTTCTGTAGTGATACAAGCCTGCACGTCTGAAGTTTGCGTGTCAGGGCTTTTAGAAACTCCTATGGGGACAAAGTGGGGCTGACTTGTGCTGCTGAGCTGAGCCCAGGAGGAGTTTCTGGGTCTGCCCTTGAGGGTGGAGTGGTGGGAATTCAGGGCCCTAGTGGTAGCTCTGGTGACTTCGGCTCCCTCCCTGCTCCTCTCTGCCTCCCCTTCTGTTGGGTTTAACATACGGCAAGAGTGGTCTCCTCTAAACACTTTGAAATTAGGGTGATCCCGCCTTTTTTCCTGTTTTATGGCTTCTAGCCCTTTAACTTTTTGCTTCATTCTTTTAGATAAATACATTCTAACCATTGATGTTTCAATGTTTCTTTCTCAGGGGCGGAATGTCATCCCCTTCTTGGCTGAGGCTGGTCTTACCTGATGAGGCTGGGCTTACTGTGGCTCTGATAGTCTAAAGCATTCTTCTTGGGCTTGCGGCCTCCTGCTCCGGAGGTCCAGTCAGCTGTCAGTCCCCCTGAGCACTGTGACCTCCACAGTGGCTTCCTGAGGGGTGGTGTGCTTTCTTCTGATACCTGGTGTGGTTCACTTCTTCCATGGCCCAGCCTTGCTGGGAAATAAAAGTGGGCTCACCGGGTGCTTAGGGAGCCACCTGCCGGGTTCCCAGTGATGTCCCAGAGGTAGGCATTTGTTCATCTATAGGATCAGCTACTGTGCAGAAGCACCATGGTGGCTCCATGGAAGGCATCAGCTGGGGGAGCCGTGGTCACTTGTGGTCACTAGTGCAGGCCAGACCACTTCCTCCATGGAGAGAGAGAGAGAGAGTGTGTGTGTGTGTGTGTGTGTGTGTGTGTTTGCACTACTACAGGGTCAGTCAGAATCAACTGGGGCTGGGAGGGAAGGGGACGGTGTGTGGGGAGGAGAGGATGCATTTCTGGATTGCAGTGAGCACCTTGTCCAGAACTGTACAAAAACCTGCAGGAAAAGCCTTGCTCTAAAAAACAACTGAAGTCACATGAGACTCAAAGGACAAGAACATCCGGAATGCATTGTAAAGTGCTCCTCTGAAACAGCATTTTGAACAAACTTAGGCAAAAGATTTTTTAAAAAATGGCTTTCATAAAAACCCTACTGGGAACGGGTCATGGGACTTGGACAACTTACCTTCAGAGAGGCCCATCCCTGTGTGCGGTTGTTGGCTGGGGCTTGTTTCAGAACATTCAGAAGTCCTCCTGCCGCAGAAACGGTTGTGTTAGGCGTGACTGTGCTGCAAGTGTAGGGGAGGGTGTGTGTCCCTGGCACGAATGGGCTTTGGGGGCCCATTTCTCCTTATCACACATCCCCCAGACCCCTCTCGCTGGCCTCGTAAAGAAACAGATGGTGAACCAGAAGTAGCTCCGAAATCACATTGGCTCATGGCTATATAAAGAGAAAGGACTGGGACCATAAAAATTTGAAATCTCCCAGGAAAGGAAATCATTCCCTCAATGAAATATTGATGTAAAGGGAACATTTAAAATGACAAAAATTATGAAACCAGATTCAAGTTGAACCAGATACTATACTGTAACCTTTCTGAAAATTGTTATATAAAAGCAAATAGGATGAGATATAGAGTATAAAAGCAAATTAAGTCATTTTTATGCTTCCTGGGTTTTTATGTCAGAAGATGCAAAAGAGCTAATAGAAGAATAGGTTTTGGAACAAGGACCGTGGGGGTCATGCCAGATGGATCACGGGCTATGGCCCTTCAGCAACAGGAAAGATCCAGGCAAGGGCCTGGAGTTGGGAGCCACGAATTCAAAAGAGGCCTGCCGAAGGGACTTCTCTGTCAGGAGCATTTTGTAGAGCAGAAACTGCCGGCCCCATGTCCGACCAGAGGCATCGGATGTTTAAGAAAGGTGTCTTTGTCTGATTGATTTGAGGGGAGCCCCCCAGCAGCTGACGTTTTAGGTGGAGGTGGGGGAAGCTGGGGCTGGGTTACATGTATCTACCTGCAGGAATAAACAATTCTTTTGAAACATCAGTAGGGCAGGGGGAAAAAGCAGCTTAAGATTTATCTGAAAAGGAAGTGGGAAGTTAAAGTTGCTGGAGATCTCATTACTGTCTGTCTCGCTAACCATAATTAAAAAATGCCTGAATGATCTTAATAACACATGATTCAGCTGACAAGCACTAATTGCCCTGTATCAGGCCAAGAGAAGATGAATGTTGTCAAGAAAACCACAAGTCAGACAAGCTGATTCTCTCTTAGTCTGACACCGTGTTCCCTTGTACAGACCAGTTTTTACTGGAGCCCTTCCAGCGTCAGAAGAAGCTCCTCACCTTCCCATTAATTTTCATCGCTGGCAGGCCCGAGTTGTTTGTGATGTGCTGTTCTCTCATTACTCCGCTCGCCTGCTTGGGATCTTGGGTCTGCAGACAAAATGTAAATATGTTTCTTGCTCTTATCTTGGTCCTTTTTTAAGAAAAGAAATCCGTTCTCATTCAATACTAATGCCCCTGTGGGCTTGTCAGTGAATTACATGGCATTTGGGAATTGATTTTCTGACGCCGCCGATTTGTCAAGAATTTCTTCTGCCTTTTCAGCCATTTGACAGAACCTGTTGGGCCACCGAGTCCTGTGATCGGGTCTTCTGCCTGCAAAGAAAAGGGAACCAACAGCTCTGTGATGGCACCCAGACCTCCTTGAAGGGGGGCGACTTTGAGGAAGGCGGGGAGGGATGTTGGCATTGGCTTTACCCTACACCTCTGTACTTCTCTGTAGGATGGCTGAGTCATTTCGTTATGCCGAATCAGAGTCCGAATGCAATACTGAAACTCGGTTCCAAAAAAAAGAAGGCTGAGCGCCTCCGAGCCCTGGCAGCGCACGTGGGGGACAAAGGCCTGCAGCAGTGCAGAGGCCTCGCTGGCCTTGGTCATCCCCCACAAACTGCACATCAGTCTCTGTGTGGGGTGGGGGGAGGCTCCCTGCAACAGGGAGGGAGGTGGGCACAGCACCTGCCCTCCTGGAAGGGAGGCCAACTGGGAGTGGGGAGAGGTTGGTTCTGAAACCTTGCAGAGCTCTGACTGTGGGCTGAGGAGCGGGTTCTGAGCCTCGAGGAGCTAGTGTCCTGGTCTGAGGAAGGATCTCCTAGGGCCTGGCGGGTGCTTGTTGTCATGCTGCTGAGCACAGCGCTCAGCACACCACGGGCAGTGTCCACGCCAGTCTGTTGTTATTGCTTCTGGGGATTGGGAAGTTAGAGGGTTCAGACCGTCTACTAGGATGGATGGCACGTTAGGAGCACAGTAAATTGCTGACAAAGGAACTTCTCTCCTAGTAGAAAGAGGTGGGTAAGGCTAGTGAATAAATAAGTGTGACGCAGTGAATCAGTCTGTCTACGAACTTGGTAGAAGAGGGGGGCTAGTCACTGAGTGTGCCCTGCTGGAGGGGCGGTGGCCGTGCCGTCTGACAGGAGCACCGCAGAGCCACCCCCCACAGCTTTTGGTTTAGCCTAGTTAGCAGAAGTGTTTCTTTTCAGAGGCCTATTTTCCTGAAATTAGAATACAGTAAAAGTTTGTGATGATTATCAGGCACTGGCAACGGGGCTTCGTTGTAGAAAAAGTGCCATGAAGGAAGGTGTGCACGGAAATAAAGCCAGCATGCCCTTTTCGGTCTCTCATTCAGAACCCCTGATTGGTGGCCTCTCTCATTACCTTTTGACTTTGAAATTCACGGCCTTGTGTGGGTGCCCCACCCCCAGCAGTTGTGGCAACTGTTAATGGCCATGATCCAGGAAGAACCAACAAAGACGTCTCTGCATGTGGGTCCCTCCCTGCTCGGAGCTGGGCTCCCGACAGAGATCTTCCTTTCTTGATGACCTGGTGACCTCCAGAGTCGCTGGAGGGCTGGACTCCTGCACAGGCAGTGGGCAGGCTGGCCTCTTTCCCCCACCCTCGCTTTGTCCCGGGATTTGAAAAGCAGGGATAAAGACTTTGCAGACTTCTGAGGCCCCACTGGTTCTGCACGTTCTAAGTAGCAGCACCTCTGTGTGGTGGTAGTCACCTTTGTTGTTCCCTCTGTGAGTAGCCCTGAGTTACTGGAAATGGAACTAGGGAATTCAGATCAGTGACTAATTCCAAAGCTCAGCCTTGTTGGCTCAGTTTTTAAATTTCAGGCTGTGAAAGGGATGGTTGTTTATTTACTCTTTACCTTGTGCTGATTTTTCATTTTTCATTCATTTTCTTTTTTCATTTCATTTGGTGCCCGTTGCCCCAATTTTTTAAATCATGTTATTTACTCGATGGGGTGAATCTGCCACACAGTCTGCATGCAGAATGTTGCCATCCTTTTCATCAGAATCCTGCCAGTAATCTCTGTTTACAATAAAGGTATTAAAAATTATATTGGGAGGAAACTAGCACAATATTGAAATTGTTGGCTTGTGTGAGATTTTTATATGTACATAGAGACAAAGTTGGCTTTAGTTCAGAAGGCTCTTCCTATCTACTGTTGTGCTTTTATTAGCTAATGTGACAGAGCCCCCATGGCATGTCAGATGCTATTGAGAAATACCAGGAAGGAGGTCCCTGGCCACAGTTCTTGAGATCTCCTGTCTTGTCTGTAGAATCCTCCAGATGGATTCCCAGAAATACCTAATCCCAGAACTCCTTGCTCCTTTCCCATGATTCTGCATGTGCTTTCTCTCCAGTAATTGCTGCAGTACTAGTTTGTGGCTGGGGCGGGAAGGCAGCGTGCCAGTGGGGGCCTCATCCCAAAGGCCTGGTGCTGTTTGGACAGGCAATTGCTTAAGCCCCCTGCGGGTAGGTGAGTGTTGAACTCCCCATCTCCACCCCGGGAAAGCAGGCTTCTCCAAGAAGGCAGAATAGTAATAGGTGGGGCTTTGAGTCAGAAATACATGTGATTGTCAATTTTATGGATTATAGTTAATTCTGTTTAATGTTCTTTTTTTTCCTTTTTGCAGAGTTGTGCGTGATAGTACATTGACTTTAGTGTACAAGTGCTTAATACTTGATTTGGCACTTTAATGGGTATTTACATAGTGACACCACAAATGTTGGATAAACAGGGGATTTGTTCTAATGGGATCTTCAGCAATTCAAAGCCGCCACTCCCCGCCCCCCTTCCCCGTCTGTTCTGGAATCCTGGACTCCACTTCTGCCTGGTTTTGATGGTGCTTTAGCAGGCAGAACACCCTTCTCTGGAGCGCTCCACTCACTCCTCGTTTCCTCACTGGGTTTCAGGCCCTTTGAAGCTCTTACTTCCTCCCCTTTCTCTCTGTGCCCTCTGCGGCGTCTATTTCTGTGATTTGCATGTAGCGGAAATATTTGTAGAACCGAATTATTTTTACACACAAGCCTTTTCATGTGGCCAGTGTTTTGAGGTCTCTTTCCTTTGGCTGGAGGCTGGTAGAGGTCTGTTCACTGAGGAGTGTTGAGAGCTTCAGGTGTGCCCTGCTCTGGGCTGGGTGTTCCTCCTCTTGCCCAGGGGATTTCCAGCCAGGAGAGGGGGGGTGAGGCAAGTGTTTAGGTAGAGATGAGTGTGACAATCTGTAGGGGGTCCAGAAGGCCCTGGACTGACAGTGTTGGAGGGGCAGGTTCCCCCTGCAGGCAGCAGTGGGAGGGGGGAGGAATCCGCCCAGGGAGCCCCAGACCTCAGAGGCCCATTGTCCCTAAAGGCCCAGCTTAGTGCTGTTGAGGTTTCCTCTTTGCACCTAGTGAAGTAGTTAAGAAACATTCATGTTTGCCAACTATACTTTCTCTGGCTTTTTCTAATGAGGCTGTTGGCTTCAAGGAACAATAATAATAGCGTCCACATATGGAACACTTACTCCGTGCCAGGGACAGTTCTGAGCTCTCGGTCAGTCCTCACAAGCTTCGTTCACAGAGAGAAGAGAGAAGGGCTGCCTTCCTGCTGCGAGCAGGCGGCAGGTCTGAGCCTAAGGTCCCTGCTCCTCCCGGGAAGACACTTGGGTAATGACAAATGAAGAGTTTACCAGGTCTCTCCCACCTCTTGGTGGATCCAAGTGTCTGTGCCGCTGTGAGCCCAGCTGTGCATGTTCACCTTCCTAAATGTCAGTCTCAGCTTTGGGGAGCCTGCAGGGACTTCCCGGGAAAGGGCTGCTGGCTTTTCCCTGGACTTGGCCACACGCGGTACTTATTGGCACCACCGAGAGCTCACAGTGTGCGGCAAGGACCCACATCTAAAGCATGTGTCTGGGAAGTCCCCTTCCAGTAAGTCTCCACACCAGCCTGCCTGAAGTGGAGCTTGTCCACTAGTGTGCTGCAGCACTGTGGCGGTCAGGAGGCGCCCTGACCTTCGGGGGAGGCCCTGCACAGCCACTCCCACCCCTTTCCTCCCACCTGCTTGAGTCAGGGTCACCTTGTTGCAATTTGGAGGCAGTCTGAGAGCTCACAGGTTTTCTGGCTCACCTGGGTTTACTGCTGCTCCACAGTGACAAACTGAGCCCCCAGAATTCAGCCACAGTGAGCCCTCACCCCTTCCCAAGCACAGGTCAGGGATGTCAGTTGTGCCCAAAAAACGTGTGTGTTCTTTTGAATGGAGTCAGTGATGAATAGCTGCTGGGAGTCACCTCCGGGTTGGGGGACACTGGGGAGTGGCTTTGGCAGAGGCTCTGCTGGCAGGAAGATTTCTGGGGGGCAGCCTGACCAGGGCAGCTGCGGCTAGTATCATCTCCTCCCTTCTTTCCGACAAGGGCACACTCCTGCCCAGTCACTCCACAGTGCCCTCCTCTCCTTCTGAACTGTGTGTTCCCAGAGAGGGCGAGAGCCTCTCGGACACCAGCGTCAGTGTTGAACCCGTGGCAGCGGGTATCCCCTGGCCCCAGTGGGGCGCCCCCAGAGGAGCCAGTGGGCAGGCAGGGTGGAATCCATATCTACTCATGGCGCAAGCCAGTGAAACAGTGTCCTTTGCTAGGGTTTATTCTGTGGCACCTCTTGCTCTCAGTATCCAGGGACTGAAAAACCAAATCCTGCAACTGCATCTGGTAATGTAAATGACCTTCATTTGGCCTAGAAGTTTACAATTCTTAGGGGGTCTTTTGGTTTAGGTTCAGCTCAGTGGCCGTGGAGGTCGTGCGCTTCCCCAGGAGGACGCGTCTGACACCAGGAAACTCTGATGTGTACAGTTGACATTCGGGACTCCCAGGACAGAGCTGTCTGAGGGTCCTAAGTTCAGTAATGTTTTTAAGTGTTTTCCTTATGCCTGGCATTGTGCTTTCTTTCATTTAATTCCATTGGATAATAAACTCATATTTGTTTCTAGATATATATGTATGTATACTCATATACTTATAAATTTGGTTTACTGAATATATTGGTTTATTGTCCTCACTATCTATACTGCCATCTTGATACTGTGTTCATTGTGATGCTTTCAAATTCTAAACTGCTTGCATGGATGAACAAATGAGTGAATGAGAGAATCAGGCTCATTTGGCCCTTTCTCTCCAAGATCTGGCCCATAGGTAGTCATTAAAGGTTGCTGAATTTATTTAATCTGTTCTCACAAAACCCTATGAATTTGGTATCACCCGTATTTTGCAGGTTAGAAAATTAATGCTCAGAGAGAGAAAGGCAATTTCCCCTGAGGATCGTTCGTTGAAAAAACATCCCCTTCCTCCCAACTTTGTGTCCAGGTGCACATTAGTTTTTCCTTTTTCCTCCTTTGGTTTTTTAAAATATACTCTAAGCTTTAAAGGATTCATAAAATAGACTTGAGAAGACTAAAGTCGTTTTTTCTTCTAAAACATCCAGTGCATGTGACATGTTCAGGAAATAATTTCTTAGAAGAAGAAAGTCTGCAGCTGCAAATGCAGTATTTGTGCTGGTTGAATGCGAGGTACTGAAACTCTCCTTTACTCCAAATGTTTGGAGGTGCTCTGTTTTCTGGAGATTTAAGCTTTTCTAGCTTACCCAGCATTCCAGGGTCTGTGGAACAGAGACCTGGAAGATCACCATTTCTGCTGGTGTGTGGCGGATGTGGGAAGAGGGCAAGCTGGTGGCAGAAACCTACTGGGAGAAGAGTGCTAGGAAAAGCACGGGCACAGATCGACAGGTGTAAGTGTGGGGGGCGGTCACGCGGGATGGCAGGCAGGCCTGACATTGTTCACAGTGGGTGACGGGGAGTCTGTCTGCTCAGCACAGGAACCGCACTGTGGGGCGAGAGGCCACGCTGGTTAGAGAAGGGCAGGGCGTCATTTCCAGAGGTCCCAGAGGCACAGAAACCCTAGGCAGGTCACAGGAGGGCTCCATTTCTACCCCCTTCGTCTCTCATCCCCCTCCTCTTCCCCTCCTGCCTTGGGTCAGAGCTGGCTGGACAGCCAGCCCTGTGTCTGTCCTGCACAGAGTGCCCTGGAAAGCCTCGCATTAGGTTTATTCCTGGGATCTGGGTGAAACATGCGCCTTACGGTTTTTGGCTGCTGCTTCTGTGGATGTGGAGCAACACGGCAGGTCTCTCTTATAAAACACACATAAAACGTGGTTGAAAATAGCTTTATTCTACCTCGTGTATTTTCACTTACTGCAGGAACACAAATCTACCTTTCTACTTTCCGCATTGTATTTTTTGGAACTGTCATCTAATCATTATGTGCTTAATGAATTGGGTAGGTTAACCTTAAGTGTTTTTGTGGCTGTGGTTATTGCCATCTACCCCGTCTCACTTTACACGCTAACAGGATCTTTTTTTGTTTCTGAAGTGTGGTTTGACATTGTTTAAGCTGTTGCTTGCTTCTTATTTTTGACTCTTTTGTCACTTAAGTAAGATGTCTTCATTCTTATTTAGTGTTAGATCATTTAGCAGAATTTTTGCTTGCTTTTTTTTTTTAACTTATCAATGTTTCTGTTTTGTGTTTCGAACACTTTCCTGTGGAGGTATCTTTTAGAATTACTATAGATCCTGTAATTCTGTTCTCAGAAGATGT
This sequence comes from Sturnira hondurensis, assembly GCF_014824575.4. Classification (NCBI taxonomy): domain Eukaryota; kingdom Metazoa; phylum Chordata; class Mammalia; order Chiroptera; family Phyllostomidae; genus Sturnira; species Sturnira hondurensis. The sequence goes on along the minus strand of NW_028081011.1, from coordinate 2,763,662 downwards.
TTAGCTGTTAGATATAGATGTTCAAACCACTTTCTCCGTTTCACTGAGAACTGCTGTCCAGGGAAGCTGGCTGTTCGCAGTGAGCTCCGGAGTCTGCGGCTGGCTCCTCTGAGAACGTGGAGCAGATGTGGAGACAAGTGCACTTACCCATCAGATGTGTGCACTTCCAACTGCTTTAGGTGCTGTGGGGAATCGAAAGATAACTCAGACAGCCGCTGTCTTCTAGGAGCTGTGTTCTAGAAGGTTCAGGAAGGCCCACTGATAACTGACAACCACCCAGAATCTGACACGTGCTCAAGAGGGTGCAGCTGAGGGAAAGAGAGTTCTGACTGGCAAGGAAGAGCAGGGAAAGAGTCGTGGACACAGTGGCATTTGAATTCCGGATTTGGAGTTGTGCCTTCAAATATTAATTTGGGGGCAGGAGTCCTTTATTTTCCCCCTTAAACTCAAGGAAATTGTGATATTTTGATTTTTTTGACCAATTGGTCAGGGTGTTGAATTTCTGTACAAAGGCTGTTTGCTAATTTTTTTTCAGCGTCTCTTCCTTTGCATTGTGTCAATAGATGTTAAATTGAATTACTTTTTAAGGCTTTGTTGTTGCTGCTATTAACGATCTGGGTCGCTCTACCTTACTGCACACAGACCGTCGACTGAAAGCCCTGGTGGGGAGGGGCGGTGCCCGTTTTTCGTTCTTTTGTTCCCATAAACCAGCTTGTTGGAGGTGGAGACTCATTAAATGCTTGTTGCATGAGTCAGGTCCCTGGCATGTTTTTTGAGTTTGTCCCCATTCTGTGGCCCTCCTTGCCCTGAGCTAGCTGGTGGCAAGCTGAGGATAGTTTGACTCCTTAAGAAAACTGCATCTAGAAGCAGTTCGCTGGTCAGATTCTTTTAATTTTAGGTCTAGTATTGTTCCTTTTTTTCTCCCATTTGGTGAAGTGGTGTAATGCTTTAGCACATTTTAAATAAGATCACACAAGCTGCTGTTAGTTGGCATCAAGTGTCTTTTAATCTGGAGAGAAAATGTTACCTCCTTCATTTGCAAAACAGAGTGTTTCTGGCACCATATTTCAGAGTGTCTTCTGGTTGTTCAGTTTTTCAGAACTTACTGTGGGCCTCTAATTACCCTCATTTAGTCGTCCAGGGCAGAAATTGCCACTTCAACAAGAAAATTCTGTAATGAGTGGAGGAAATGGGCTTGTCATTACTATGTTATACGCAGCCTAAAAAATCTATGTGGATTTTTATTTCATGAGAATGTGATGGTTTAATTGAAAAAATGTTAAAATGTGTTTTCCCTTCCCAACAGTCTGTTTTTAATGCTTATATATCCAAGCTAGAGTCAGTTAAAATTGGTGCCCTTTGCCAAAATACTTCTTTTATTTTCATTTTTTTGTGCAGAATTTTGTGATGCTAGGTCTATTTTTGTTTAATTAGGCCCTGGAAGAAATCGAAGGAGAGCTGTATTTAAATTTTCAGACCATTACAACCCCTAAAACTATCCTAGATGAAAGGCACAAAAATTAACTTTAGTATTTATTATACGAATAAAACCAATAGGGAGACCATTTACAGAAACCCTTTCTTTTTCCTTCTTCAGACGGCTGGCTGAGATTAATAGCAGGCCTGAAAGCAGGCATGTTTGCTGCTTTTTCTTGTTCTGTTATTAGGAAATAACTGCAAAAGGGAATAGAAACTCTCAGTCCCCTCGTAACTTGGGGCCAGGTTGTAAACTTTATAACTCACTAATGCAATCGAGTATTTGTTGATAACATCATATTTTGCTCTCTGATAGAACAGTCCTAATTCTGACTTTTATTGGGATTCTTTAAAATTTTTAATATCGAGGACAAAACCATGTGCAAAATACTTGCCTTATAAACAGAAAGTTCTAAAACACCAGTTCCAGGGCTGGGGGACCGAGCTGGCTGGCGATTGGCCCCGGGAGGCGCGGTAGGAAGGACGTTTTGGACACGGCCTCTGGATATCTTTCACCTTTTGAGCAGCTGTACCCCATGTGGGCTGTGGGTCCTTTTGTAGAAAAATGGACAGACCAGGAAGGGGAGATCTCCGCCTAGCTTGGACGCTGGTGGTCTCCTCTACGTGTGATTTCCCGAATTGGATTGGCTGTTGTGATGGAGAAGATTGTCAGCACTATGTAAATGAGAAGTGAAAGTGCATCTCATGCAGATAATTTCTATGTAGATAATTTGCCATAAAAATTTATATTGCAGTCCTTAAAACCTTCAGAGATTTAGTCTGTCTAGGGAAAGGTGATTTATATGGTATTAAAACACTTTTTATGTTCTAGTCCTTTAGATTTAATGTTTATTGCCTATAAAAATGAAATCTTCTTGTGGATATTTAAAAGTTTTGGTACTGTGTGAAATATATATTCAAGTTTGAATCTGAAACGCTTTGGAGATGTAAATAAGCGGCACATTCTCTGATCCCAAGTCCGTGCTGCCTTTGGGGCTCATGTCTCTGCTTTGTCCACAGAGGAGGTTGCACAGGTACGTGTCTTATCATCAGGATGATGTCGCCAGGTAGGAAATGTCTTATGTGGGGTGTTTGTGTGTGTGTGTGTTTTAAAATTAAATTAGTGTAGAAGTATTATAATTCCTCAGAAGGTTAAGCAAGGTATGATCAGAATTTTATTCAAATCTGCAGAGCTGCATAAATTATGGCCCCAGTGTTGAAGAATGGAGATGCTTTGGCAATACGGTATCAAGTGCAGAGCAGTTCTGGGACCTTCACAGGCCTTCACATTCATAAGCAAACACTGTGTTTTAATGCCAGTCTTCAGCGAAACTCTTATGGAGGAATCCAGTGGGGGAGTTCTGCTGGGGAGGCGAACCATTTAAACATTTTGGGGGCTCCTGAACTGATAGCCCTGAAGACAAGGGCCTGGTTTGATTGTAAAATAAAGCAGAGCTTCTGAAGACCTAGAGTGTGCTTTGCTGGACTGTCCCATCCAGATGCCATCTGGCTAGCCACCAGAATGCAGGGATGGTGGCCTTGTTGGACCTTGTTGGACGTTGAGCCCTGTTCAGCTTTCCATGTTTCTTAGATACTGAGAATTTCAGGAATTACCTGGGAAATGCTTTTCCTGGAGATTTACAAGAAAAAGTAGGACTTAATTAGCAGGGCCACCCCATTATAGCCACAGTGGGATTTCCATCTGCAGGGCCACTGGAAAACTAAGCCCAGTAGTTGGGGTGAGCCTGCCCGGGGCACTGACTGCTGGCTGAGGACCAGAGTGGCAGGGAGAAGACAGACACTAGGTGTGGAGACTGCTGTAGGGCTGCTGGGTATGGATGCCGTTGGTGGTAACAGAACCTGAGATTTTGAAATTGCTGTCATGGGTTCTTCTCACCGTACAGTAGAGAATACCCATCCATGGGTCAGGGGTGTCAGTAAACTTTGCTCAGTGACTTCCCTGGAGAAGGTTTTGGCCCTGCCTCCAAGTGCAGGAGGAACCTGCATTCTTAAAGAATCCTAGGGAAGATAGACTGAGAGAGCCACTAAAATTCTGGCCCCACAAGATGGAACTCAAGTGGCTTTCCACAGTAATTGGATAGTCGGAGCCTATCCTTGTCTTGGAGATGTTCGCACAGTGAGCCTTTAGGCAGAGCTGGTCAAGCAGAGGTGATGACGGTTGCTCAGCTATGGTGGAGCTGGTGGCAGTGTGAAGGGGGTTGAACTACTGATGGCTCGGGGGCCACATTTCTTTTCAATCACATGTAAAATAAAGCAAGATAAATGTCTCAGGATGGCAGACTATAACCCACGGCCTCCCAACTTTCAGCTTGCTTTAATCCACACGGATGGCTTTCCGGGCTGGACAGCTTAGTGTGTGACAGGTGAGGCTGGAGAAGGAGATCAGTGAGGGTGCATGTGTAAAGAACCACCAGACGCCTGGGAGCAGTCCTGACTAGAGACAGTGTGCGATCAATGTGCATTTGTTGAAAGGCAAACTGTGTAGAATCAGTATGTATGCGGTGGCAGTCACCTCCCTGCGTAGGGAGGGGACGAAGCAATGCCACAGTCAGTTCTGTGTAAAAGGGCCAGTGACCAGATTGCTAGCTTGGCTCCCAACAGCTCTGTGTGCTTCTCGAGAGGGAGTTGTGAGCTCACCAACTTCAGAACGCTTTTTGTCAGTGTGAACTGTACTATCTGGAAGGAATTCGAACATGCAGACTTCCAGTGACAGTGTGTGAAGTGAGGCCAGTTACACAGCTACATCTACTAATATTTTTGGTATAAAGCAGTTGCTAAAATTAATTCCAGTCTGAAACTTGATGGATTCTCAGTCATGGAATTAACAGGTTTCAAATGAAAAATAAATGAGCTGGATTAAAAATAAATGTTTGTGTCGAAAATTTGGAGCCTGTCCCTAACAAGCTGAATACAAAGTTTTTCGTTTCAGAGGATCTGTCTGCCTTTTTGTGCCCGTGGGAGCAGTGCGTATTCATCTAGAACTGTGCAGACCGCTCGCCGTCACCCACCCCCGACAGTCTCTTATGAGCAGTCAGTAATGTCCTTTATGCCTCAGGCCAGCGGTCAGTGCACATGAAGAATAAGGCATGCCCTGGCTCCCGGGCCCTCTGAGCTGACTGTGAGGGTCAGGGAGTCATGCACCTGCTACTGCATGTGAAGCACACAGCACAGCGCACACGGGGTGGCCCCCTTTCAGCCAGCGCGCACAGGGCCTCTGGTCCTATCAGGCCTTCCTCTGAATGTGTGTTGGGGAAACTGTTGAGGGCACCTGTGAGGGTTTCATCTCATTCTCAGTGTACCACTGCCTGTCTCTGTCCTCCCAGTGACAGCATGGAGCTTTACACTGTTCGATATTAAGCATTTGTGGTTTAATGCCTTTAGAAGGCTTACCCAGTCCTGGGTGTGTCGGGTTAACATAGGAAGAAAAGAACAAGGGGCTCTTTATTTGGAATTTGGAGGTTTGGAGATTCTACACTCAGTTCATTAGCAGATTTCTAACAGTGACAAGTGAATTAGGTTCCTTTTGCTGGTTTAGGGATCACACGAGGGTCATTGTAGTTTACTCTTTTCATGCCCCGCATCAGTGTTGAAGAAGACCTGGAGTGTGGCATGGTCAGCCCACTCCCACCCCCACATCCCAGTAGGTTTAACTGTAGGAACTGAGCATTGAGCAACCAAGTTTGTTTTAGTGTGTGTGCATTTCAAGAGAAACTTGTGTTTCTGGATTCATTTAAGTAGCCATAGTAATGCAAAAGCTGGATTTTATCAAAAGTTTTTGTTTAAAAAAGAAATCCTTACCCATGTATCACTGTAGCACCGGTGCTGTGAAATAAATAGCTGCCAGTTCTGGTAGTACAGCCCCATCGGGCTGTTCTGGCAGCTGGTGGCTGGGTTGGGGATCCAGCAGGGTGAGGTCACCGTGGGAAGGGCAGATGTACTGGGAGGGGAAAGCCCGTTCCCCGCTTTCAACCACAAATTTCTTTTGATAACTAGTAAAATTGGCAAGCAGAGTGATTGAAAACATGTGAGAGGTAACTGGATCTAAGTTTCAAGTAGTACATATTTGAAAAGTTTTCCCCAATGTAAAAGTTACTCTTTAAGAGCCTTAAACTAATAAAAACAAGGAAATTCCATGTTACGGCTGCCACTCGGCCTTTCCATTTCTATTCCAGCAGTCAGATTTGACAGGTCCAATGCTGATTGGTTCTGGGACCTCCGTGAGCATTTAAAGCAGGGGGCTGCGAGCAAAAGCTGGCAACAGCTGGGATGGAGAAAGTCTCCACCGCTTTTCAGTGCCAGGCTCATAATTCCATTTTAGTGTATCCTATTTTCTCTTCTTGTGGCTGCTTCCTGTATTTATTCACTGGAGCAGGGTCAGGACTCTTTCAGAGACAAGTCGTGTTTCTCTTCTTTCCTTTTTCTCGCTCTCATTCCAGATGTTACTGGGAAGCTATCCTCTTATCAGGTGTTCAGTCTGGACCTCTCTGGTCCTTGGTGACCCTCTTTCTCGTCCCATGGCTTCTTTGCTGAAATGCTGAATTGCATGGCCTGCTCTTAGCCTCTTCTGTCTCTAACTCATTCTTTAGTCACTGCCGGAATGACCTTTCCAAAGATCTGCTGTAATTGCCAGGAGCCTAGAGAGTCAAGGATACCGTGACTCAACACAGACTCCCATGCACCATCAGAGTTCTGATTAGATCTGCCTCCACCTTTCTTACTGACCCAGTAAATAACTAGTAACTTCGGCCCTGGAGACCCCACTGTCTTGCCTGTTTCCAAAGCAGACCTGGTACCAGCAACCTAAAGGAACCGCCCCTTGTGAGAAGGAGAGAGAGGACAGACTACGGAAAAGGAGAGCTGGAGGATATGAAGACCACCTTCACCTGCTCCATGGCTCAGCCGTCATCACAGAACCTTAGAAGGGAAAGGAACCCTAGAGTTCTTTCTCCCTGTGTCCCTGGATCTCACTGTCCCCAAGCCTTTTGCAGTTTTGAAAGCATTCTTCTGTGGTGAAGGGAGCACATTTAGGTGTAGAAAATACTGCCTTCTAAATCTCGCTTCCTAAATGCGTGATCTTGGTCAGGTTGCCTTTATCTCTGAACTTGTGTCCTCATCAGTGGAGCGGGCGTACTGACCGAGTTAGCGTCGTAGGAATGACAGAAGTTGTAAATAAAGCAGGAGTCAGTAAACTAGCTGCAGCTGTTTTTATTGCCTGTGCTCATTCTGTACATTCTGGAACTCTCCCACTTTCCTCCTTTCCCCCACATCAAATTTCACCTATCCTTTAAGGCGGGGGTGTCAGACTCATTTTCACTGGGGGCCACATCAGCCTCATGGTTGCCTTCAGGGGACTGAATGTAATTTTAGGACTATATAAATGTACTACCCTGCAACAGTTAAGCAAGAGCTCCGCGTTGCTGCCAGGTAGAAATGAGGAGGGCTGAATTTGGCCTGCGGGCCCTGTGTTTGCCACCTGTGCTTTTCGGCCATCTCTTCCCCTCTTTCCTAGGAGGTCTAACCTGACCCTCTCAGCAGAAGGTCATCTCTTCCCCTCGACTCGCAGTAGTCTTGGTACCTTTCACATAGCATCCTGTCTTATAGTCGTCCAGTTATTTTACCAAGTTGTAAGCTTTTTGAGCACCTGTGTGCTTGTATGCCCTGGCTGGCCCTGTCCCCTGTGATGAATGCAGAGGAAGGATGCCTCGATGAGTGGACAGAGCTGACCAAGGGGCTGAGTGGTAGAGGGGCAGTTTCTGGGAGCATGTGGGCTTCACAGCTGGCCCCTGGGTGTGAAACCTTGGGTTTCCTTGGGCCATAGTTTCACGTAAGTGTCAGATTTAAACCTGCACTGTCTTTTCTTCTGAGAGTCTTTGGGATGCAGGCAGATTTTTCACGATCCCACTGGATCTCCATAATTCAGGCATTCCCGCTGTAGCTGAGATTTTGCTCTTGGTGAGCACGTGCAGTTTCTTTAGTATAATACAGGTGTTTAGAAGTCCAGTGAAACCCATTGAGCAGATATTTGGGGGTAGGGGAGTAGCTAGAAGTAAACTAGGGAATCATCTTTTGTCTCGGGTTTTGTTGAAAATCTTGATAAAATAAATATGTTACTAGATATAATTGGTAGTTTTTGTTTTTGATGATTGGAGATCTGGGTTATCATGTCAGACATATGGCAGTAGTTCCTTTACATTCACATTAGCTTGGCAGAATCAGACATTCGCCGGCTTAGAAGGCAGTGGCTGCTGCTTATACATCATGCCTGTGGCTTCCTGCCTGTGATGGGATGACATGGGCAGGGAAACAGCCAGGGAGTGTACCCAAAGCTCCCTGGTCGAAGTTGCTTCCTGATGCTGTAGGGGCAGTGTCCGGGGTCCAGGCCTCTGGCAGGTGCTGCTGAGAGGATGAGGGGTGGGGTAGGAGGTGACCCTTTGTAGATTGCACTCTGCTGGGGGAGCTGCCTTTTGCCCCCAAACAAGATCAGAATTCTCTCCTCCCCCTTAATCCCTCGAGAAGTCACAAGAGGCACAAACATAGAAGACCAAGAACAAGGCTATGGGGAAATGTCATTCCTGAGCCAAAACAAGTGACATCATTTTGCTGGGTTTCATAGAGAAAAATTTCCTTGCTATCTGTGTATTTAAGAAATAGCATCTAGAGTTAGGGAAAAACAGGTGATGTAAACCTGAACTGGAGCAGTCACAGAGAGACTGGGAATTCTTTGTGATTGTCATTAATATTCTGCCTCAAGAACTATCTCTCCCCTTCTGTGCCTCTCCCCATGGGACACGAGGAGACCATAGCGTCAAGACCCGGGATGAATGGGGACTGTCCACCCTGGGACAGAGCTTGGAGGGTGTTGGAAATTGAAGGGCTGAGGGTGCTGCATGCAAATGAGTATCAGAATCCACTTATGTAGTTGGTAGCGGGTTTTTTTGTTATTATGCTTGTCAATTGTGTTTTCATCCCTCGGTGAGAGTTTAGATAGTTAGCAATAGCTCTCCAGCTGGCTTTTTAATGTCTGAGTCAAAGGGCCCCTCCAGCTGCTTTTTAGAAAGCTCCCTAGATAGGGCGCAGTGCAGCCATCGACTGGAGTCGCCATTTCAGGGCCCAGAGTGGGCAGACCGGCAGCAGCACTTGCGGGGCAGCTGGTGAAGCAACAACCCCGTTTCCTACCTGAGTGTTCCTCACACCTAGTATAGCTAGAGGTGAAACTCTTTTGAGGATTTAAATGGTCCCTTTAAAGTCGCATGTCTGCTCTTGGCTCCAGGAACCTTCAGGTAGTGTCACCTGTTGCCACCCAGCACCCAGGTTTCCTGATGGTGGCCCGTGGCACTCGTGCCAAGAGAGAGTGAAGGACTCACACGGGACATTCACATTCCCTGCCATACGAGTGTCATTCTGCTGGGCCATCTGGCTCGCAGCGGCTCTCAGCTGATGGCAGGACGTTACAAACCATGCTCACTGAACACCCGGAATCTTGAAAATTAACTGCAAAAATAAAATCAAAGCTGGCTCAGAGGTGGCATCTCTTGGCCTGATGTTGGCTCAAATAAACCTGCTCTGTGTTGTTGATGGATTGTTGGTGACTTGTTTGGTTTTCCCCAGCTCTTTGGCGTCTTTTGAATTTGACTTATTCTAGACAAAAACATTTTGAGAGATCTTGGAGTTTTTATTTGCTAATTAAAATGTGAGAAGGAAATGCAGCTACAGGTAGCGTTCTAGTGCAAGCCACAGCTGTGATTTAAAAGAAAAAAACCTGACAGTTTCAAAATGAAGTTATTAGCACTTCACCTATAACTGTGATAGCTTTTAACTTTCCTGATCTGTCTGTTAAGCGCCCCCCCATACTGAAAGGGAGCTAGTGAGGAAGTTGGAGGATATCTTACCCTCGCAGAAGATAAGAACAACTACCATTTCTATGGAGTTTTTTTTTTAACTTACAAGAGTTATTCTTTATGTCATGCAGTTTTCCAAGAACCCTGTGAGCCAGGGTCGGCAGTGTATTTTATAGATGAGAAAACCAAGGCTCGTGGCATCTCAGTGACTTGTCTGAATTCCTGTTGCCAGGGTGGAGCTGGAGCTTCCCCAAATCCTGCTGCTTGCTTTCTGGGTTTCGTGAATACCGGAAGAGACAGGGCTGTGTGAAAAATCACCTAATAGTGCATAACAAGTCTTCTACTACTTGCAAAGTGATTAAATAAAGTATACTCTGATCCTGAAAGTCACGTTCAGTCAGTTGCCCACCAGCCCACTCCTGTGTTTCTAATAACCCCCAGAGCGTCTCTGTCGTAACAGGGGTTGATGGTCAGCCCGATTCTCAGCCATGGCTGTGCTGCCAGATGTTTGTGGCGGGGTAGCCCAAAGAGGGAAAGAGAGAGAAAGGAGAGAGAGCGCGTGCTTTAGGGCAGTGGGTAGTTTTGCCACAAAGCATTTTCCCAGAGAAATGAAAGGGAACCTTTGCCAGAGTGGCTGGTGCCCCAACAAATTGATTCCTGCCAAACAATAGAAATAAATATTTTCAACTGAGAGAAATTTTGGCTCCAAAAGTATTCGAATTAAAGGACTATTTGTGAAACAAATACTTTAGAAGGAAAACATTTACCAATATAGAGATCAGAGTTATTCCTTTTGGCAGTGGCGTAATTGTTTCTGGGATTAAAACACATTTTTTTTGCCCCCGCCTCATTTTTAGCCTCCCGTTTCCCGGGGAGAGTCAAATGTGTTAAGCTGGAGTGCGGGAAGGAGGCCTGGAAGCGGTTTACCGCAGAGCCTCAGCTTCCACCGCACCGATTATCCAGATCTGGGTTGGAATCCTGGCTAGACCCCTCTGTACTGTGGTTTGGGCAGAGCCAGTCAGCTAACCATCCATCCGTTCCCTCAGTGTGTGAAATGGGGCAGCAGCGTCTGCTTCGTAACAGTTAATAATGTCACCTGTAGAACCTGGAGAATCATTCTAGACCAGTGCTGTGCAGTAGAACTTCCTGTGTTGGTGGAATCATTTCTTTCTACTCCATCATATGTAGTTGTCACTAGCCCTCAAAACGTGGCTACTACAAAGAAGAAACTGAATTTTAATTTCATGTAAGTTTTCATGATCATACATGGCTGGTGGCTACCATTTTATATAGTGCAGTTCCCATTTATCCCCTTCATTTAATTCACTGGTCCCTGGTTCCCATTTGTTGGTGGACAGGCCAGCCCACTGAGGATCTCTCTGGTGCCCTCCTCTTGCCATTCCCCCTGCAGCAGCGGGGCTGGGTGCATTTCTCCCTATCGGCGATCTAGGTCCCGCAGCCAGATCAGTGGGGCAGCAACGCTGGGCTGGCGGGGAGTGGCTGTTTTAGCCACAGACAGCCCCACCTCCCACATCAACCTTCATGGACAGGCAAACATTTTAACAAGTTCCCATTTGATTCTTTTTTTTTAAATTGTTGTTCAATTACAGTTTTCCCCATCCCCTCCCCCATTGCTTTCCCCCGCTCTGCCCACCCTGCCTTCCACATTCAGTCCTCCCTCCCACCCCTCCGTTGTCCTTGTCTGTGGGTCCTTTATACTTGTTCCTTGACTTGGTTTTAAGACTTGTCTAATAATGTGTATAGAGTACAAGAAGAAAGATAAATGCCGTGGAGTCAAGACACCTATTCCTTGGGCATTTGTTGGCAGGTAAATCTCACACGAGCCCAACCTTGGTTTCTTCATTTGTGACATGGGACTAGCAAAGCTCCTGTGGCCATTTTTCTCCCAAGTCCGTCCTGAGGCCTGTGGGACTGTTAGTGCCAACAGGTCAGACATTGGCACCCCCTCTCTGGTCCCCAGTGTGGGTCCCACAGAGGAAGGTGTAGGCTGTAGGGAACATCTCAGAAGCAGAAGCCAAGGGACCCGGCCAAGGGGCCCCTTCTTCAACCCGAGGACAAGACAGAGAAGAAAGCTCTAGAGAGCCCAGGCAGATGTGATGGCCAGGCAGCGGAATGGGGAGGCTCAGGAGAGGAGGTAGGGTCTTTAGGCCCCAGGAGGAGTACGAGAGCAGAGAGGGGTGAGGCGCTTCTGTGGTTTGGACCCCGGCGTGTCTGAAAGGCTGCGGCTGGCAGGCAAACTGAGTTTTGTTTTGCGACCCAGACAAAGAGTGCAGCAGTAAAGAGTGCTACTTAGGGAACAGATATTTTTGTAGCTCAAAACTGGTTGGATGTCAGCAACTTCATGCGGTTCAATTAGTAGGGAAAGCTGAGTTCTTCTCATTAGGGTTAAAAGACGTCTTTTCTTCTTCCTGCGACAGCCCTGGGCTGCCTGCGCCTCCTCTCAGTGACATGGGTCTCTCCGCGCCTGAACTCCATTATGCAGCACCGAGACTGTCTCTCACGTCTCCCTGTTTAAATAGGAGTCTGGCGAGTGCTGTGCGCAGTGCGATGCTTGTTGGGTGCATCTGGCGTTCTTGTTTCTGCGCAGTGGGTTTTCGATGGGGTGAAAAACAATTGAAAACAAAATCTTGGTTCTGTTGAAATTCCTTAATACTGAGGACTTCACAAAAAGGCTGTATGAAAACTTTGTGCTCATAGCTTTTGTTAAAACAATTTATTTAATTTTACTCAGTTTTATTTTCTGAGTATGCCCCCATTTGATCCAAAATCAAAGGTCTATTAAAAAATATTCACTGAGAATCCCGCCCCCACCTCTGTCCCTCCCTACCTGCACCACCCACAGTGATGCAACCTTTGGACGGAAAGGCCACAGGTAGCGAGTATATGTTGGAGTGAGTTGCTGCACTTGAATTTCCTAGATTGGGAATTTATATCAAGTCGTCTCCCAGCATCATGAAATACTGAGTACATACTGGATGTACTCTGTTTTAAGAGTTAAAGGGGTATGAGAAAATAATCTTTATTTGAGGTGACGTCAGGTTGAATAGTGAGAGGAAAAATGAAACTAACATCATCACTCATGGTACCAGCACTTCATCTCATCCAATCCTCGTGACAGCTCTGTGAGGCACGTGTGAGTGTCCCCGTCATAGGTGGGCAGCTGGGCTGGTCACGACTGACAGGCAGTGAGAGTCCACATGCACACTGGTCTCCCTCTACCTGCGCCCCCTGCGGCACCCATTCTTGGTCCCAAACACTCTCTTTCTCTGGAGTACTGGGGAAGAGGACCCACCGGAAACAGAGCCACTGCGCACTGTGAGGTCTGGCCAGGAGGTTGCGTGGTTGCATTTTTATCGTTTGACTCTAACTGCCAAGACAGGAGAAGATGGCTGGGTTTGCTGGACAGATTTCAGCGAAGGCTGAAACCCAGTATTTCTCATTAAGCCCCTGGCTGACTGGAAACTTGAACTCTAAGGCCGTCCCTTGCTTGTCCACGTTTTTGTTCCCTGAGTCAGAGTACCGCAGGGAGTGCTTAACCCAGAGAGCTCCCTTCTTGTCCACCCAGTTCAGCCAGCACGAGCTGCGAACCTACTGTGTGTTGGGTTTACTGGGCACTTCAGGAACCTCGCTTTCCCTGCTCTCAGAAAAGCACTTCTCCCCTGAGTGCCCCCACTGGGATCTCCCTCTGGGGTCCCAGAAATGAAGCAGACGTGGGCCACCTGACGGGAAGAACCTCAGCAGTGAACCCTGCCTGCTTTGCTACTCCCTTTTCTCCTAAAAGCGCTGTTGGAATGGCCTTTCCCCGTCCCTGTTTCCGCTTTCCCGTTCTGAGGGTGGAGCTGTGATGAAAAGTTACTTCCTGGGCTACTTCAGCAGGCAGGGGCCGCTTAGCCACATACTCCTAATTCGCAACTCCTAAGAGCACCATTCTGCCACTTGACCCACAGTCCTTTGAGGCTGAGTGAGAGGAGAGTGTGTGTCTCCTCCAGGTCCCCCTTTCCTCTTGCTCATTCATCCTTGCCTTCCTGAGCCGGCTCTACAGGCCTTTCCTCTTCCGCCTCCTGGGCTCTTCCAGACTACTCGCTGCCGTTTAAGGCCTCAGTGTGTGTTTTATTTTACTTTATTTTATTTGCAGCCATCTCTGTTTCCTACTAGAAAGAAGCCTTGCCAGTCTGCAGAATTCTTCAATTTGTCCCCTTTCTGCTTATATTGGTCCCTCTGCCCAGAGTCCATCCCAGCTGGCCTGCAGGCTCTTCTTCAATGTGCTGTTATTTTCACCAAGCTCTTTCTGGTTTTCTCCCAAGGAGAAGTAATTTTCCTCCTCTGAGCCTGTTAGCACTTTTTCCTGGACTTCTGTTATAGCATTTAGTTTATTTTGCCTTTTATTTTTAGCTGCTTCTTTCATTTGTTAAATTTTGACTATCCACCTGTGATGTGCCCCAGCACCCTGTGAGGTGCTGAGAACCCCCCTGGTGAGCAAAACACAGGCCTTGCCACAGTGCAGGGCCTCTGTGAAGTGGAACTGCAAACTGGGGTCCTCGCCAGAGGCACAGTTCATGGGGTGGGGCACGCACCTTACTGCTTCTTCGGGGTGAGGGATCGGGGTAGGGAAGTGGTGTTTGAGCGGAGGTCTGACACAGTTTCACAGAAGACAGAAAGGAAAGGTGTAGCAGAGGAAACAGTGTGCTGAGGGTCTGAGGGAAGGGAGTAGACCCAGCCCCATGTGCTTGAGTAGGGGCCTGGTGGACCCTCAGTGGTCTCATCCCAAGCCCCCCCCCCCCCCCCGGAAGCCTGGGAAGGCATTCAGGCAAGAATGACCAGCTCTGATTTGGGTTATGGCGTGGCATGCCCCCTTTCTTAGGGTATATCCGATCACCTTTACAGTTGTGGTAATTACTACCCGCGAGGGAACGAAGGGCGCCTTAAACTGAACTCCTTGCAGCTCCTGGTACGCACTCCTACACCTCCTTCCTGTCTGCCTTTACTTAGTGCTATTTTCCTCCACTTAGGTTTGCTTTCCCCTGCTTGCCTTCTCTTGAGATTCTCCTGGGCTGCATGCAAGGAGTGTGGGAGCTCATAGTTCAGGGTAGGGGTGGGGTGGGTCTCTCCCTGTGTTCCATCTGTCCACCTGCCACTGGCTCACTAGGGTCTCTGTTGGAAATCTATGTACTTCTGTGGGAACCACGACTTCCTGAGTGGAAGTGCTCACTGCTGGCCCACATGACTGGCCTCACATGATAGAATACTGTAACCATAATTCAGTTTTTTTGTATTACCTGTTGGTGAGATTGTGACTGGGAAAGCGGTGAGTAAGGATTAAGTGTCTGGAAAAAAAAACACTAGAAAAATACAGGGTCAGACTTGATTTTCTACTTAAACTTGTAAAGTAAGTGAAAACATTAACATTGACTTTGGGGATTCTGCAGGGTTCTTCTTTAGGTAGAGATCATTGCCAGTCCACACGCCCATGCACAGAACAAAAGGCACTTCCTTTAGTGCCACATAGGAGCACCTTTCTGCGACTGAGGCGTTCGTAGGTCCTTATCAGCCCTTCACAACCTACACTGTGTCATTAGAGGGAAAAATGAGATTTTAAAATATAAATGTTTACTTTTTAGGAGTAGTCATTACATTTACATGCTCAGAGTTCAGCCTGTACAAAGGGAGACTGTGAGAGGGCCTCCCTGCCCCCAGGTCCCCTCCTGTTGGTTCTCCTCCCCAGGGCACGGGATGGCAGCCGCCTCTGTTACCGGCGGAGCCCTCCGGAGAGATGTTGTGTGTGAGCACAGTATGTGTGCATGCAGATCTCTGCACTCAACGGTGGACGTCCCAGTCACCGTGTGGGGACGTGTCTGGGAGTGGCTTTTACATTTCTAATTGAACACAGTTGTTTTCACGTTGCTACCAAGCAGCCTGCCTCTCAGCGTGCCCAAGCTGTTCTGGCCTCTGCTTACTGATGGCACTTTCCTTTCATGTGCCCCCACCCTCACCCTGGGGAGATCTGACCAGGCTCCTGGCTCCTATGAGCCCTCCTTCTGGGTCTCCAACAGCACCTACCCCACAGGTTGTGCCAGGTGCCCCGTGATCCCAGGCGAGGAGGAGGGTGATAGGGACTGAGCCAGTCTTGCCCACAGGCTACAGCCAAGATGGGCATCTTTCACAAAAACTTGAAGAGCTTTCTTGCTGACCATGTGTTCACCCTTTTCTACCTTCTGCTTCTGTTCTTGTTCCACTGGCCTGGTCCCTTCTGTCTGGTCACTCTTCCATGCCTGCCTAGTTTCTTCGGCTGGATCATGGGCACCTGGGTTCAAGGTCAGCTCTCAGTTCATCTGTTCATCTCTGGTGTCCCCAGCCTAGTTGGGGGGAACTGGTGGCAGAATGAATTGAGGCCTGAGGTCAAGTGCATGGCTCTGATAGTACAGAAAACTTTACCTTGATGGAGCACTTAACATGCGTTATCCTAAAGAATGTTATTTGAACAAAACTACACAGATTGCAGCAGAGGTGGAGCCTGGATCCCAAGCCAGGATTCTCCGAGGCTGCTGTCCGAGGGCTGGCAGTGTTCTGTGTAGGGGGCTGGGGAGGGGGTGACAGGAGGGAGGCTGGTAGGTGGGCTTGGGCCCTTTGACTCTTTATAGCCAGAGGAGCTAATATTTGTCCAGATGATCTGTTGCTGGAAACAAAATAGGAAATGTCACGTGGACTACCTGGTGCGGGACTGTGGCTAGCCTTTCTCTTTTCGTACATGTATTCTTTGTTTTTGCTAATAAATCTTTTAAATTCTTATATGGAATTTGCTGTTTGATTAGTTTACCAGTCCCTAAAGAAGCATCAGCTGGATGAACTCTTTGGGTTGAAGTCAGTGAGGATAAGAAGGCACTGCAGGTGCAGTTGGCTGGTGATCTCTCACCGGGCCAGGGGTGGGGGGGGTGGGGGGGGTGCCGGGGGCGAGGCCTCTCTGCTGGCCTGGCCTGGCCTGGCCCAGCCTGGGAAGAGAGTCTCACAAAAGGGGCACTGCAGATAGTTCCCAGTTTAAAACAGGCAGCCGACACACCCACTTTAAAGGCAAGGAGTTCCAAACTGATCGTTGACATTATTGAAAGACTTGCTTCATTTGGGAAAGATTTTTCCCGCAGTTTCTTTTAAATAGGCTATTTTGTGGTTGCTGTTTATTTTTTGTGTTTAAAAGTCTTTAATACTTGTCTGAGAGACTGAGGTTCGGGCAGAGAGATCCTTTTAGGATCTGTCAGCAGTGGAGAAAAGCACGCCAGAAGCTCTAATCCACGGGGACAATAGGATCGCAGCCATCTGCAGCTCCTCGGCAGTCCCTGCCTTACAGAGAGAGGTGTCCCTGTGCACACCGAGCCCTTCGTCCCGCAGCCAGGGGTCTTTCCGTGGACCTTGCCGCTCCCTGACATCAGTCGTCCCCTAGTCACTTAGAAAGAACACCCCGCAGTTTCTCCAGGTGCCATCCTGACAAGACGCTTTCCAGTACTTTCTCCAGTTCTCCCGGCCTACTTGGAAGTGTCTCTGTGTTCAGGGCCTTGGGTTTGCTGCCAGCCCTGCCAACTTCCTGTCACTTCAGATCTGGGGCCGTCAGGTGTTTGCAGCAGCAGAGCTCTCAGTAGTGCTGAGGGGACACCCTCCTCTGCCCTTCCTCGGGAAAGCCTGGCTCGGCCGAGGGGCGTTTTCTGTGCCTGGGCAGTGTGCAGTGCATTGGGCAAGAAACAGCTGTTGTTTTGACAAAGGATGTGCTCGCCTCACTTTTCCCATTAGCAGAGAGTTAGGAGGTCATCACCAACCCTGGGCAGGTGGACATGCAGACCGTGAACACTTTCTGTGGGGGGGCGCTGGGTAAAATACATTTCTATAATTATATGTTGTGTGTTTTATCACATTAGCAGGATTTTTAAGATTGATATATATTGTAGTTTTTCCAGTTAGGTAATCCATGCACATGGCAAAATGGCCAGAAGATACACACACACGCGCGCACACAGAAGAGCAAGTCCCTTCTCTCTTTTCCTGGTGCCCCCTCAGAGCTGAGGACAGCTCCAAGTGTTATCCGTGACTTGGTCGTGATAGTCGAAGCTCGTGCACGCGTGTGTACAGAGGCTGGCTTACGCAGGGTTGGTGTTGTTCTGCACTTCACTTTCCTCGCTTAAGCATGTCTTGAAGATCACCCCATCTCATGTCGTGAGTGTAGGACTGTATTTGTTTTTAACCGTTGCAGGGTAGGCCTTGAGTGGATGTGCTAGTGTGGCGTTGCTGGATGTTACAGGGTTTTGTTTTCCTTTTCGGTCTTTGCAAGTATTTGCTGCCTTTCAGATGCGGGAACTCTCCGAGCTCATGTGACCAGTGACTCAGGGGCTGAGGGTTCTGTATTTTAGACCCCACTGCCACCCCCCCAAACACATTAAGTTCCCTTGTTAATGTGTCGTTATATTTGACACTTGGAGTGTAGGCCAGCTAGGTAAGTAATAAAAGTGTTTGGCTTATGTTTAATAGCTGTTCTCCCTTTGTGCTGCCCCACAGCCTGAGAAAGCCTTGGTGTCCTGCAGGATTCAGTGGTGTTTTCTCAAGGGACTAGGTCAGAGATTGTGAGGCTTATATCTGGCCGACCAAACTTGGGGAGGTGACAGCTCCCCCCGGACCCCCAACCCCCTAACCCCCCACCCAGAGATGCGGACATTCAGTCTCTCCTCCTCACGGTGCCAGTCTGTTTTCATGGTGGCAGGTGGCAGTTCGGTATTAAATTTTGAGACCCCTGTCGGTTTCTCACGTGGACCTGCGTGTGTCTACATGGGTGGGGGAGGGAGTGGGGCAGGCCCCTGGAGGGTCCCTGACTGCCAGCAGCAGGTCTCCTCAGGCTGCTGGCCCTGCAGCCCTGTGGTAAAGGTGGGAATTCCTACCAGTAAGTGACCTGTCCCAGGCTCAGTCAGGCTAGGGCTCGTGGGGAACCTCAGGGATCAGAGGGTCCCACAGACTAGACGTCTTCATGCTCTCCAGTGTCTTCAAAGTGACCAGCCCCCAGCACTTGGCCACAGAAGTCACCGAACACTGCTGATTTTGTGTCCCTCCCCCCGCCCCTCTTGCCCGGGTCTGGAAGTAGGGCCCCGTTGAAAGCAGTCAGGGCTCTTTGTTTTTCTCCAAGTTTCTGCATCCGTGTGCAATTGGAACGAGACATCAACTTTACATTTTTTGTCATATTTCAATATTGGCTTTTTTCCCCCCTTCTCGAAGTCTCCCTTTATAACTTCTGCTGCTGCTGCTTAAATATAGATGTCTAAGTCCTCCTCCTACCAGATTGTTTATATTTTTGAAAAGCCTTCTGCTTATCTGTGACTGCTCTCTCTCCTCTCTCTCCATCCCCATGTTACCACATTGGTTTCGGTTGCTCTTTTTTTCCTGCCTTCACTTGACTGGGTTGTGTTTCAAATGTGGTCTATCAAAATGTGCAGTGTTTCCCTCTTTTCTGCAGTAGCTTTGACATCTGTTCTTGAATTCTAGCCCACGTTATTCTTTGGGACTTGTTTGCCTAAGATTTGCTGTAATGCCAGAAACACTAAAGGGGAAAGTATGGTGTGGTATTCTCCCCTCACCCCATAGTCCCCCCACCCCCCACCTTTGAAACGGTCTACAGTTTCCAAGTCGACGGCACGCTGGATATTGGTTCCAGCACTCTGTCATCCCGTCTGGCAGTGGCTCACCCCACTAGTGAAGCGTTGACCAGCAGGGCTTACAGACTACCTCAGTATTTCCACCAGAAAGGAAGGCAGGTGGAACTTCATGCAGTGGATGGAGGGTGGGTGGAGAAACTCTCACCTGCTTCCCAGGTGGCTCTGGGTGGGTTTCCACTTTGATTTTCCCTGCCTTTCAGCCTTTGAGGGGGTCTTGACTCTGTTGTGCTTGCGCCTGGGGGAGGCACAGTCCAGACCATTGATTAGACACTTGGGGCAGCTACTTTAATCCTAAGCAGAATGTGCTAGTGTGTCTCTAAAGTGGGCCTCTCGGTGGCTGCGGGAACATGGCCTTGAGGCCCTGCCGTCATCCTGGAATAGGTTTCTGGGCCCGTCTGCTGTGGGCTTGTGTGAAACAGATCCTTTTGGTGGCTCCTCCCAGAATTGTGGGTCTGAGGTCAGGGCACAAGCTCTCTGATGCTCTGGGTGTCAGTTTGTTGTGGATAGCAGAGCCGGGAACCCTTAGTCCCCGACAGGCCCTGTTACAGGGAACCCGCTCCTGGAGTTTCTCAGAGTTGCAGTGCGAGTGAAACAGTTCGGGGCCACCCACTGTTCCCAGGTGCCGCATTTCTGAAAGTTTCCCAGGTATGGGAAGTCATTATTCTTGGGATTTGCCTTATGAAACTTCCTCTGGGAAACAAGTGTCGGGTTAACTTTAATGGTCCTAGAGACGGTGTCTAGCCCCACAATAAATACTTTTTTTTTTTAAGATTTTATTTATTTACTTATCTTTAGAGGGGAAGGAGAGAGGGAGAGAAACATCAATGTATGGTTGCCTTTCGTGGGTCCCCTGCTGGGAGTTGGCCTGCAGGGAACCGGCCTGCAACCCAGGCATCTGCCCCGACCGGGAATCGAACCCCGATCCTCTGGTTCGCAGAATAAATACTTCTTGAATGAAAGCAAATGAAGTATCATTACAGAAGACCCCGGGCCTGCGCCGTTGAAGGACAGCCACACAGAATGCCCCGGTGAGGAGAGCACAGGGCGAGTTGGAGGGACAGAGCACAGAGATGTGACAAGAAGAGACACTTGTTAAGAACAGAAGCGAGTGACTCCAGGGAGGCATGGCATTGGGGCACTGGCCTGGCTCTGGTCGTAGCAAAGAAAAATGTGTCTGCGTGTACTGCTATAGAAACAGTCATTTGTGAGGTGGCGTCGATACCCACATCAGAGCTGAGCAAGTTTGGTGTTCTCAGACCGGCGGGTGGGGCAGGGTGGGAACCCCGTGACTGTGTCCCTTTCCCTGCCGGCTGCCCCAGCGCTGCCTCTGCCGGCAGTCCCCCGGAGTGTGGGGGCTCTCCCCAGTGTTCCAGTCAAATGCAAATGTGATCTCCCCTGGTACAAAGTGCAATTACAATCTTATCTTCCCTTTTTTTTGTTTCTCTCAACAGAGGGAACTTGATGCCACCGCAACAGTATTGGCAAACCGGCAAGATGAAAGCGAGCAGTCCAGAAAGCGGCTCATCGAGCAGAGCCGAGAGTTCAAGAAGAACACTCCAGAGGTGAGGCAGTGTTTCGTCCAGGTCTCCTTGAAGGGGTCTCGGTAGCCTGGTACATATTCAGAAGACGTGTTGGCAGCATTTCATCTCTGTCGGACAGACAGTCTACCTCTTGCTTTCAGTTGCCCTCAGCCCCACACCAGCAGACTGCCTGCGTGCTTCCCTGTGGGCTGGAGGGTGCGGGCATGGATAGGTTGTCTGAGCAAATTCAAGCCTGAGCGAATTCCAGATGCACACGCAGGGGTGTGGCCAGGTCAGCTCCTCGGGCCGTCCTGGCCTCTGGCCCCTGTGCTGCTGCCCGTGCCACCCGGAGTCCACGGAGGATCACCGAGTATGAGGACATAGGGGCGGAGGGGGAGGTGGGCTGTCCCAGGATGCAGTGTGTCAGTCCTCCTTGTAAATCAGACATTTAATCTGGTAAGGCCTTTAAAAGGCCTGTGATTCCTGCAATATGCTTTAAAGGGCACTGGAAATGTGCTTTTCATGCGCTCCTATTTTTATTTTTTGTAAGTTTGTGTTTCTGAGAACAGTGTTTGGAGAAGTTGGGACAGCATTTTCCTGGCCTGCTTTCTAGGTCCTTTTTACCCTCGATCCCTACCAGAGGCCAAGTAAGAAATAAGAAGAGTTTTACAGACGGTTTGCACAGATGTGGGAATTGCTTTTCAGGGAGCTTCTGCCAGTTTGGCCCATGATGGTCCCTGTGCTGTGGGCTCTTCCAGCCCCCGCACCCCCACTCAGGGGCGAATGAGCTGCGGCTGCTCACGGCTTGGGCCCTGGCTCCCAGGCCTCTGGACTCTTCCACACAGGACAAAGGAACAGGCCTGGGAGAAAAGCTGCTTTCTGGGAGGGATGCCTCCAGCTTTTATAATGTACCTCATTTACAGTATACAGAAATCCTGAAGAATGATGTGTGGATCGAATTTTTAAAAGTGGACTCATTTTGAGTGTTCCAGAGGATCTTGCTATTTAGAGAAGAGCTACTGTGGATCATTTGGGGAAACTAGCTAACCCTCATTTTCATAATAAATATGTTGGCAGAGAACATGATATTTCAAGGGAAAGAAAGAGGACTCTAGGGTCAGACCTACCTAAAGGTTTTAAATTTGAGACCTACCACTTACCCTCTTCACCCTACTCTGCCCTTAAGCATGGATCTCCTATGTTTTATCTGACCAAAAATGCAGATCAGAGTAATTTGTGCCTAGGGGTTGCACCCTTTGTGCAGTTTTCGGGGAAGCTTGTGTCCTCTATGTTCCACCTTGTCCTGAGTAAAGACAGGAGCGATGAAAGGAACCAAGGGCGGGCCTTCCTTCTGTTGCTGTCCTCCTCTCAGGCTGCGCCAGAGGAGGCCTTTCCAGAGGGCCTAGCAGTGGGCTCTCCCGAGCTTTCGTCCTTTACTGTGCTCCCCCCGGCCCACCCATCATGTTTATCTCCTGAGCCACTGTCAGCAGTTGCAGTAAGCAGCTGTCATCTGCTGTCCTGTGTTCTAACTGTCCCTCCTTTGGTGACTCTATGTCCAGGAGTGTTCGTAGAAAATCTGAGAAAGAAAGTTAAGGTCATCCTTCTGAGGGGCCAGACAGCAAAAAGTAAATCTAATCAGTCATACGGGGAGCACTGTGGGGAGGATGAAGCGGAGGATTGGATTCTTGGGTGTTCCTCTGGAGTCACAGACTCTGGTTAGCTGCTCGGGGCGTGTTCCCCTCAGCCGCCAAGAGCTGCCTGGGCTGGTAAACTGATTGGACCGAACTGGGCCCAGTCTCTCCACTGACATCTAAACAGGCCTCGTTTTGCTGGAACTGGGGACCAGCTCTCATGGCTTGTGTTGAATCCCATGCCAGTTACTTGAAGAGACCCAGCCTTAAACTGCAATTTGTCTCCTAATCCCCATAAATAGAAGAGCCTTGGGAAGGAACAGCCTGGTTGGTAAATGCTATTGGGGCGCTTCTCAGGGCGCATTTTCAGGCATTGTCTTCTGCAGACAAGGGTACCCAGAAACCCTCCTGGAAGGGGATGGAGGTGTCATCCTGCTTGTTTCTGACCTCTGCCAGTTGTTCAAAGCCGTGCCCACTTGGGTGTGTCCACTGCAGTGGGTCTCGCTCAAATCCCCAGCAAGGGAGGGGGGATTTGTGGGAGGGTGACTCCACTGGCAGGCTCCCCGCCCCTCCTCCCTTGCGTTTTCCTATCCCAGGTCCATCCTAGAAACCTGTGGGCCACTGCAGGAATCCTGGGTGAGACCTGGTGGAGGAGACAGTCAGGTTCCTTTATGCCACCAACCACAATCTTCTCTTTGAAATTTTGAAGCCACCTAAGGCCATAGTGGAGGTAGGGGAGGGGTAGCTGCAGTAGCTGGGGTCCTCTGGGGCCCCCAGAGGGGGAGGGGAGTGTGTGGGGAGTGGCCCGGCTGTAAACATGGGCGCTTTGGTGAGTATGGGGCCTGGGGTCCAGAGAGAATGTTGGATTGTCACTTTGTTTGGAATTTCAGTTCAGAGGGGCCCAACTTTTCTTCAGCATCAGCCACTTTCCTGGCTCTGCTGCTGGACAAATTACTTAAAAAGGAAGGAAACAAATTACCACTTACTGTAGAGGGACCATTCTAGAAAAATGGACCTGTGAAAATGAAGTTTGCTTAGAACTTTGTTCTCAGGAGTAAAAGAGAAATCTGCTTGCTGGCAGAAAGGCATCTCTTCCCGTGGACCTGGACTCGGGTCCTCGGGCCTCGAGTGGCTGGCCCAGTGAGGACTGCCTTGCTCCAGGGGGAGCAACCGAGGCCGACCAGGGCCAGGGGTGCTCTTGCTCGTGCAGCGTCAGGTGTGTTGATTCTCAGAGAAAAAGCTGGGGTTCCTCTTTGTTCTGGGAAAGAAGAAAATGTCCTCCCAGTGTCTGGTGAATATCTAGTAAGTCTAACAGGCAGGATTAGTCACCGGAGGCGAAGGCAGAGGTGAGTGAGGTTTTCTCTCAGCAGAGAATTTGTGTTTTCCTGGGCTGGCCCTGCCCAAGGCATCTGGGAAACCTCAAGTCCAGATGGCCAGGCGGGCTCTCACAACGGGTGGCCTCCGGGTTGGCCGTTCCCTGGGACAAGCCCCAGGAACACAAGAGAAGCTGGCACCGGGGGGACCAGAGCCTTGAATATCTTTTGCTTAGAATAATTTTTTTAGTTTTCAGTTTTATGTCATTAGATTAATATATAGTCAGTTGATATTGCTTATGTCTTTTAACCTCAAAATTGTAGTTAGTTTGCAGGAGATTGTAATGACTTTGCAAATACTTGTAAAGTTTTATGTATTTCTTTGACTCAAACTAAGGAGTTCCTTTCAAAAAAACATTTATTAATTTTAATTTTGTGGCTAATCATTCATTTCCTTTTGAATTAATAATTGACATTTGAATGTAAAAAACTGTGGGGATACTTCTAGGTTGTGTCGCTTTCCATATTACGTCCGCAGGGGACTTACCTGCAGACATTGTACGGCTATTGCCTGTTGCCTTTGGGTAAATTGCTTAGCCTCATCATCTGTGAAAATGTGAGTCCGGCCCGTGTTTGTCACTAGTACTAACTTAGAGTGTTCACTGTGGAATGCAGGAGATGTAGCTTTCTGTTCCTCAAAGCCAGTTAAGGGAACTTTTTTTTAAAAAGCAGCAAATACAGGTAGTTTCAACCACAGTGTTCCAAAAGTTGGCTTGTGATAACAGTCTGTCATTTTACAGACACCTCTGAACACCTTCCGTGCGTCAGACGGTTTGGCCCTGAGGGTAGAATCCTGTCCCTGTTCTTACAAAGTTTCTTGTCTTTATACCACGCAAGTGGAACATTCCGTCACAGCGTGTTAAGTGCTAGGATGCTATAACTGGAATCTCCTGAACGCAGTTGCCTTCCCCAGAAACACTGGCACATCCATGGCGTGAGCTTCCGAGCCACGTGCACCTCAGGATCTCTTACTCTAGGTGCACAGGGCTGCTTTTAGGCCTTGGTTCTCAACTTTTGAAATATTGGTGAGTGTTGAGGACTTGCTGCCCTGAAAAACGCACATATTTGCATGTGGTTTCTCCTGGCCTCTGAGACTCGTGTGGACCCCTGGCTTAGAGGACAGCTCTGGGGAACACAGTGGCAGTTGTGGCATGCCACTCTGGGAGCATCCTATGTGTCTTCTCCCTTACCCTCCTCTTAGTTGCGCTCGGATGGGAGGGATGAAAGGTGGGGCAGGGCCGCATGAGAGATGAGTGCCGACACCCCCGACACCCTTACCTCTGGGCAGAGGCCGCCGTGCTCCCACCTCCAGCCAGGCACTGAGGTGGAGGAACTGGGCCACCCATGTTGTGATGAGGGTCCCTCAGGCTGGCAGCAGGCATGGGCACCTCTGCATTGATGACGTTTTTCTTCTGCTCGAGGCTGGTGAAGGGCAAGGCCAGGCAGGTGGCAGTGTGTGCAGGGGAGGGGAGGCAGTAGCTTTCTCGAGGCCTGGTGGTGTTAGAACTCCGCACCTTTTAGGTACAGACCCTTGCCTTCTGCTCTTCTGTTGCTTTGGTCAGATCTGAGGCACGGGCTGGCCAGGATTGCCTTTGATGCCCCACATGGCATCTGTATTAATAAAGCTGACGGCAAACTGGATCCGTGGGGACACAGAAGTATGCAGGTGCCATGGCCCAGAAACCCCCAGGGAACTGGGCCAACTCCTCACTTCTGGAAACTGAGTTATTTCCCATCAGGGGCCATGAAAGGGACAGCGCTAGGTTCATGATTCTGCCCAGGAATTGCTTTCTACTTGCTCTTTCATTTGGTTAATTTTTATGTTTGCTCCTCAGACCGAAGTTTGACTCGAGGTTCTCATAGCTACTGCTCAGCCAAGCTGAGACTTGATTCCAGGCGGTCTGGGCGCAGAGTCAACGCTCTTAACTCTCGGGCCGTGCTGCCTCCCCAGCGGGCCCAGAAGTGGGAGCGAGTGCCACTGGGGCTCAGTGCAGTGCAGGCCCAAGGTGGAGTCGCAGGATGCTGGCTGTGGAGCGGTTCCCACTCACCGGCCTGTGGTCTTTGAATGAGATAGATGCTCGACTATCAGGAGAAAAGTCTTCAGTGCTGGACTTGCTTCCAGAAGGAGCACAGGGATGTGTTTTGTTTTGTTACAGTTTTTTTTTTCCTGGTAAGGGCAGGACCACCCTTTATGGTGGGGAGACAAGAGGAGGAGAGCCACAGACCTGAGACACAGTGACTTTTGTCATAAAACCACCCTCCGGGTTCATTTTTGTCCTGTCACCTGTGTCTGCCTCCTTCCCCAGAATGTCTCTTAGGTATCTCTCTCTCTGGCTTTGCAGGGTTCATTTGTGTTCCCTGTAGAAGGGACTGTGACTCTTCTGTGAGATTCAAAACTGAGCTGCAATTCTGGAGCTCTCATTGGTCATTTTTTCCCCTGATGTATTTTTGCCTAAACACGCCTTGCTCCGGAGTGTTAATCCTGTGACACCTCGTCTGCTGTGCTTACCTTATGGATTTGTGTTTTCCACATCTGTCCTGCCCAAATGCTGGTGGCTTCTTTCCATGTCACCATCTTTCACTTCTGCCGTTATCAGCAGAGCTCAGCCCTAACCCTGACCGTTTGGGGTGTGGTTCCGCAGGGTCGGCACTGGGGCTGGCCGCCCCTTCCTCACTCACTGTTCCCACCGGGGCAGGCGGCCCTGGGCCTGACGCCAGCCGCACCCTCACAGCCCGCCTCCTGGGTTGGCATGCCTGACGCTGACAGGGAATGTTCTTTTTACTGCTGACATAACTGCCTGTTCCCCGGCGTTCATTTCCTGAGTGCCAGAATCTTAATTTGCCCTTTCTGTCTCAGGCTAGAGGGTTTTTCTGAGTTTTACATTCTTGGGAAACTGTTGTAAAAAATCAGGAGTCGCCTGGAGGTATGACTTGGAATGAAATCTCATGCCATCATTGGAATGGGCCTGGTGTGTAGATTCCTTCAGACTCTGACAGGTGGGTGGGGGGTGCGGGTGTCTCCCTTGGGAAGGTCACCTTTTTACTGATCATGGTGGACTATTTCTGAGAAAGATGAAGTCATGTGCCCCACACTGTTTCCTTCACACGTAAGCCACCTGCTCCCCTTTTAGGTGAAGAGGACAAAAGGGTGGGAAGATGCTGCAAAGTTTTGCCTGTTTTTTCACTCCCTGTGAGAAAAGGAGTCAGCAGGCTGGGGGAGGGTGGGGGGAGTAATATATAGTTGTGGCCCTGGCCCAGATGCATTTAGTCATTGCCTCTCCAGCCTTTATATAGACTCTGCAGGGAGTGACTCAGCCTGGAAAAAGAGAGTCACTTAAAAATAAAGTTGCGATTCAGATGGACACGTCCTGCACAGGCTGCCTTGAGACAGTGTGGCTGGGGCCCGGTGGGGAGCCCGAAGGCCGTCTTCACCCTGCAGGACCCTGCTGGTTCCCCCAGTCGCTCGGGCAGCTAAGGCGAGGACAGTCATTCCAGCGGCATCACGGAACTGGAGTGAGGGTGAAAGGAGCCCGCGCCCTCGCTGTGCTTTCTGAGCTCTAAGGCAGCGCTCACACGTTTTCGCTGTGACTGGACAAGTGTGTGTGCAGAGCAGTAACTGAACTCTCAACCCTTCCCTTGCTTTAAACAGATTGACAGAGGCCCTGGCTGGTGTAGCTCAGTGGATTGAGCGCAGGCCTGCGAATCACACGATCGCAGTTCGATTCCCAGTCAGGGCACATGCCTGGGTTGCAGGCCAGTTCCCCGCAGGGGCCAATTCCCAGCAGGGGATACACAAGGGCAACCATACATTGATGTTTCTCTTCCTCTCTCCTTCCCTTCCCCTCTAAAAATAAATAAATAAAATATTAAAAAAAAAAACTTTAAACAGATTGACAGACTGTGGAAGCCGGTCTGACTCTCTAGTTCACCACACAGCTTTTGCTTTTGCTTTTGCTTCTGTTCTCATAAAAATCTAAAATCGATGTCCATGAAAGACTCAAAACAACAGCATAATGTTTCTTATACCTCATTGGACACTCGAGTGGGCTAGTTGAAACCCACAGCGCTGACTTGAAAAACTGTGACTTTTAAAGGGGAGAGTAGATCGGACATGCCCCCAGGGACACGGGCCCCGTAGGGAGAGCAGTGGTGGGAGGGGGGCCTGCAAGCTTAGAAGACTGGGGGTGCAGCTGGACCCTAGCTAGGAATATGGGTATCCCCCGTCGCCCAACAAATTGCTCACGTTGGAGGTCCAGGAACCTCGCCTCAGCTGGCACCTCAGCCAGACCCGAGGAGCATCGACAGGTCTGGTACCAGTGCGTTCTCCTCCTCGAGAAGGGTGAGGCCCGCCGTGCGGTGCAGCTGTCCCTCCTCTGTGTCTTTGCTCCGCCACCGACCTTGAATACTGTGGACACTTCATGGTGCCTGTAGTATGGAAGGTCCTATCATAGCTACAGTGTGGATTTAGGGGTCTTTTCTTTACAAAACAGAATTTTATAAAATGTAAGTTACATCACTCTCTAAGATTTGTCTCTCAAATAGGCAGATAATAGCGCTGACTGGCATAGCTCAGTTGGCTGAGTGTCATCTGGCGAAGCGAAAGGTTGCCAGTTCAATTCCCAGTCAGGGCACATGCCTGGGTTGTGGGCCAGGTCCCCAGTTGGGGGCGTGCGAGAGGCAACGGCACATTGATGTTTCTCTCCCTCTGTTTCTCCCTTCCTTCTCACTCTAAAAGTAAATAAACTCTTTTAAAGAACAGGCAGATGATAAATTAAACTTTATTTGATACATAAACTTTATTTTTTTGTACAGAATTAAATGAAAAAGAATTCAAGAAATGCCTTCTTTTGGCAGTTCTTCAAAAAGTTAAACATAGCGTTACCCTATGAACTAGCACGTCCACCCCTAGGTACATCATATCCAGAAGGACTGGAACCATGGCCACACGAGGCTCGTGCGCAGCGTTATTCAGAATACCCCCAAAGTAGAAGCGACCCGACTAGAATATTGCTCAGCTATGGAAAGGAGTGGAGCGCTGACACACGGTACAACGGGGATGAACTTGGAAAACATCGCGCCAAGTGAAAGAAGCCAGACACAAAAAGACCACGTGATGTGAAATGTCTAGAGTCTGTAGAGAGAGAAGTTGGGTTAGTGGTCGCCAGGGGCTGGGGGGAAGCAGGGAGTGGCTACGGTGCTTTTAGGGTTTTTTGGGTGTATGAAAACGTTCCGGAATTTGTCACCCGTGATGGTTGCACTGATGCCTCTCTTCGTAGGGGTGCGGGGAATCGCCGCACAGGTTTTTATTCAGTTGTTCTCTTAGACTGCGAAGAAAGTCCCCACCTAAAAGTACCGTGTGAATTTTCATTTTGGCAATAACAGCTTAGTGTTAAAAAGGCTACTCCAGTATTTGGCAAAATTATAAAGCCCAAATAATCAACTTGGATGTTAATCATTCTAGAATTACCCACCACTAAGTTATAATAAGACTTTAACTAGAAAATGTTTAAAAATTAAAAGTGAACTTTTTAACTGTTACCAATTAAACTCTTTAAGACAACTTATCAACCCAATAGGTTACTTTCTGGTTTCTTTGGGGTCCCTAGAAGAGAAAACCTGCCTCATGTGTGATAGAGTAATGAATGTAACTCAAACCTAGTTCAAGCCCAAGTCAGTAAGTGGCTGGTGGCCACATTCTCCCTCCATGTTCCGGAGACACTGCAGCACGCCCTGGGGGAAACACAGAGGCCTGCAGGCAAGGAGTTCACTCAGGCTTGGGCAGATTAAGCCAAGTCCTAGCTCCATGGCTCAGTAGCTTTGGGACAGAAACTTAACCTCTACCGGCAAAACTGTGTTCTGCCTCCTTTAAGGGGTCATGGTGAGGAATGGATGAGATTTCCGGAAGGTAAATGTGCAGCCCTAGGCTGGGAGTGGAGTTGATAGCTAGTAAGTGGTGACCTTGAGCAGGGAGGTCACTGAGCAGTCTGAGAGTTGCACCCTGTATATGTAAATAAGCAGAACCAGTAATGAATGTCCCAGCTACTAGGCATGGATGGGAAATGAATTCATATGCACAGAGCATGTAGTAGCTGCTCAATAAATACTTTTCTTCCTGTGGTGTTCCCCCGCCACCTTTCTTCTACAAGTAGTTCTGCACCTTTCTCGGAGAGGACGGGGCAGTGTGAGGTGCTGAGACACCACAGACTCTGAGAGAGAAGGTTCCGGTTCTCATAGAGGGGCAGGCAGGCGGTGACCAAGTAAACAAAAGATACATAGGTAATTTCAGGTGGTGATAAGAACTTAAATGGGACAATACGGCAGTGAGTGTGGATGGGTGGAGGTTCTTCAGGAAGTCAGGGGAAGTGTCCCTTTGCACATCCTGCCCCGTTGGTGAATTTAACAGGTTGTTGAGCATGGGGGTCCCTGACATGTCTTTCTGCTAAAGGCCTGATTATCTTCTTTTGCTCTTACACCCTCTTTCTTTTGGGCACCAGGTCCAGTCCCTCTACTTTGAGAGACCGGGGATGCTATTTAATTTCGATGTTAGTTAAGAAAGTTTAGTTAAGAAACACGGGTTGGAGGGAGGCCTTATTGAAAAGTGAATTCTTAGGCAATTGATGAAGAGTTAGTCTCTCAGTTTCTTGTTCTGTGACACAGGAACCAGAGCTGTGCGTGCAGCCTGACCTTGGGCCGTGGGGAGGCCTCTGGGCACCCAGGCCGCACTTTGTTCCCGTGCGCCCCGAAGGGCGGTCTGTCCAAACTCACTGAGATGTCGACAGGACTGGCGTTCCCTTTCCTTCCTGAGCTCGTGTGCCGCTTCCTTCATGCGTCTAGCAGCTTTTAAAGGGCTATTTTAAGCACAACAGACAAAGTATTTGAGAGTTTAATAACTGTCAGAAGGAACAGACCATTAGATTGGTGTGGTGCGGAAGTTCAGTCGAGACAAGGCCAAGTTGTGTGGTCTCTCTGAGCCCCCATTTTCCCATCCAGGAAACGGGAGTGAGGCAGCTACTGTGGTGTTACTGGGAGTTGTAGAATATCCAGAATAACCCTGGCAAATAGTAGAAGCTCAATAAATGGCACACTGTGAGTATGTTATGAATATCTAATCTTTGGGGCAGAGAAATTGTGTTCCTGAATGGATTTTAAAGCTATGAAAGAATATCAAAATTCTAAAAAGTACTCTTAAAGCATAGAGTAGGCCAATAAGTCTATAAACTATAGAACTAGTTTCTACTGCAGATCCGAATAGAGTCAGTAAACTAAAAATATGTCCCTCCCATGTGTCCAGGTGGCCATTTTCTCTCCCTTTGCCAGCTGTACTGCTTGTGGAGTGGAAATATTTGCTGCTGGACTCTCTTTGGAAGCTGTTCTTTGCGAGTGGCCAGTAACTTACCTTTCTGGTCAATAACTTCAACTGCCAGGCATTGTGAATGGAAAAAGTCATGCTATGTAGGATGTAATAACAACTTGGGTGTAGAAAGGAGCTCACAGCCTCTTCTCAACAAATACCCTTGTAAGGTGTAGTGGCTGAATGTGAAAGCCATAAAATTTGGTTGAAATTGTGATAAACTGTTACATATTAATATTTGTTGAGTACTGACTGAGAGCCAAGCGTTATGCTAAGTGCCCCAGACGGTTCACTGTCCCTCGCAGTTGTCTGAGCAGGTGGGTGTCATAGGAGTCACATCCGAGTGCGAGCCACCTGCCTCCCAGGCAGACGGGCTCCCAGGAACCAGGCCGTAACCACGGTACCAAACTGTCTCTGTTCAGCTTCCAGAAGTCAATTTTTATTCATTTAACTGTAAGTGGTTTCCTGTTCTTTGGGTTAAAAACAAGGATTTTGAGTGTTACTTTGAAGTGACGTACTCATTCAAAGGCGTTTTTGTGTTGGGAGCGCACCCAGGGAGGAGCAGTTAAGCTAAAGTCTGGCATTTGCTTGGGAATGCTGGTTAACTTATGGGAGTCAGTATAAGCCAAAGCACAGGGAAATCTCCCCTTTAATTTGGAGATTATGTCAGTCAGGAAAGAGACAATGGGGTAACAAGTCCCACTGATCCTGAGATTTGTTGGCTTAGGGTTTTTTCCCTCCCTTTGGCCAGCAGCCCGTGGGTGGGGTTAATCATTGAACATTGATTACTGACTAATATGTTGATTCTTGGTTTTAACTTGCAAATGTGAGTTTCATAGAAAGTATGGTTGCAAGGAGCATTACGTGCCTGCTGTGCAGAGTATAATAATTTTGTCTGTGGCCGGTACTTTAACAAGAAGGCAGACGCCTGGCAGAGTGGACATAATTAAAGGAGTGTTGCACTGGGACTCAGGTCACATGGACTCTGCTTCTGGGCCTGCCGCTGACTGGGTGTGAGTTCTGAGCAGGTCCCCGCCATTGTTTGGTTTGAGAAAGGAGATGGTGACACTGTGCGGGGGGCCGAGAATCAGGGCCCTGGAGCTTGGCCCTCTCCCTCCTCAGGTTGGTTCTGATCTGTCCTCCCCATGGGTCCAAAATGTAGGCGTTGCCCTTCTTAGTTGGCCTCACCTACTTTATCTCTTGGGGTTGTTCTATTCAGAATTCTTTCTGTATGCAGCAGACAGCCCTTGGTGATCCCATCGTGTGTGGGACAGTATATACCAAGGCAGCTCTGTGCTGAGGGTTCAGGGACACCGCAGTCATAGCTAATGACAGCAGCTGACACTCACTGAGCACTTCCTATGTGCCAAACATTGTCCCACACACTTTAAATGTGTTGGCTGGTTTAACACTTATAGGATACCTATGAAATAGATACAGTATTTATCTTATTTTATTTTTTTAAAGAATTTATTTATTTTTAGAGGGAGGGGGAGGGAAGGAGAAAGACAGGGAGAGAAACATTGATGTGTGGTCGCCTCTCTCATGCCCCCTACTGGGGATCTGGCCCACAATCCAGGAATGTGCCCTGACTGGGAATTGAACTGGCGATTCTTTGGTTCTCAGCCTTCGCTCAGTTCACTAAGCTACACCAGCCAGGGCTATCTTATTTTATTTTAAAGGAAGGAAACTGAGGCCAGAGAGGCGGAGGAAGTCCCCTAGGATGTCACAGCCAATGGCCAGTGGCACTGGCTGGAGGTTACTTACCCAGGCCAACCAGCCACAGGTCTGTGCTGCAGCAGCTCTGCTCTGCGGGGAGTGCTGACCGAGTTCGGGGGGGCCGTCGTCCAGGCACACAGAGCCTGCGTGTGCCTCACAAGAGGGGTCAGCCACAGGCGATCACCCTCCCTGTCTCCCCAGCAGATAGACTTTCCAGTGCATGCGGGAGAGAGAACAGTCTGGGTTACTTCTCAAGGGGCTAACCCACACACTGAGCACCATCCAGCAGCAGGACTCCAGTCTTGGTGTTTCCCTGCTTTCCATTCGAAAGGTCGCCATTTTAGTTCAGAAAGCCAGTGGGGGCCCCAATTTCACCCCATATTTATTAGTTTATTTACTGACTCCACACTGAGGACACTTTAAAGAGGGCCAGCTGCAAAGAGGTCTGTGATCAAGTATCCTGAGATTGGACAGTGGACAACAGCTTTCCCCCAGGGTCTCCAGCCTTTGGGGGATGGGGGCAACCTCAGCTCCTCCCACTCTGCCTTCCCTGCTGTGCACTGGAACGTTGCGTTTGTAAGGTGTGGGATACTTTTCAACCCTAAAAAAGATTTGTCAAGCAGACCCTGTTCTTGTCCCAGGGAGTGATGGCTCAGACAGAAAGACTCAGAAGGTCCAGCCCCCTCTGCCCACCCCCCTGAGGGGGCCCTGGCCTCCTGCGGGGCTTCACCTGCAGTAGTGCTTTTGTGCTTGAAGCTCTGCGGGCCTGGGTTGATTTTTATAGTGTGAAATGTTTCTAGCGTCCCGAAAAGTATCAAAAAACACACACAAAGGTATCCATGTCCTTTGCAAAGACGAGGTAGATGTTGACATTCTGCCCATTTGCTTCAGATGCCTCTTTTTTCAAATAGAAATAAAAGGTTACAGTGAAAAATCCCACTTCCATGCCTTCCCTCTCTTCTTCCTCAGATGTGAACCCTATCCTAAAAGTGATGTTTCATTTCTGCGTGCTTTTTGCAGTCATAACAATACTTAGACATTCATAAACAATGATGTTTTAGATGTACATGTATTTTATTATTTATGCAAATGGTTTTATATAAATATATCCTGATATATGTAAAATATCTTTATACATATTTATTAGGTATATGACATATCCTTGACACCTTGTCATCTTCACCCAGCATTACCTTTTAGTGACGTAGCCGAGTGTGTACACGCACCTAGTTTTCTTTATTGAAGCTGGGACACAGTGTTCCACTGTGTCATGAACTGCAGGTGCATCCATTGCCCTATTTAGATGGCAAGTGGATTTTTTATTGTGACATTCATTATTATATGTGTCCTGGGGAGTGGGCTCAGGAGTTTCCATGTAGTTTTTTCTTTCTAATGTGGGCAAACATCCTTTTGTACAGACAGGCCAGTGTGGTTTTCTTCTTTGGTGTCTGAACTGCTCATAGCCTTTGCCCATTTTTCTATTGGGCTGTTTTGCTGTTTTCTTATCAACTTGTAGGAAATTTTGATGTTCTGAATCTGGACCCTTCATTGCAGGTGTACATTGCTGGTCCCTCCTCCCAGGTCAAAGCCTGTCTTTTCACTGTGTTCACAGTGTCACTTGTCACATGGAAGATTTTAATTTTAATGCAGGTGAATTTTTTCCATTTTTTGATACAAAGTTTGTTTTAAACTTAATCCTATCTCAGAAATTGTCCCTATGATGATGTCACAGAGACGGTCTCATGTTTTCTTACAGTAGCTTTTTAATTTTGCTCTTTACATTAGGTCCCTAATGCTTTCATGTAGGTGTTGAGGGTCTGATTTATCTTTGTCCATTGAGAGCCTTTTGTCCCCAAACCATTTACTGTCCCGTCTACCTTTCCCCGGTGGTACCAGCAACCCCCCTCCTCCCCACCCCCCAGCTCCTGGTCTGCCCCCATTGTCTGCTTGCTTGTTCCTGCACAGGCCCTGTCCATTCTGGTGATTGTCGGTACGTAACTGTCGGAATTATTTCCACGTCACTACTAAGTCTTGATTTCTGGTAAGGGAAGGTCCCCAGTCTCATTGCTCTTCAAAATTATCCAGACTATTCTTTCATGTTTTTTTAGAACCATTTGGTTCCATTTAAAAAATTCTGTGGGGGGTTTTATTGGAA
Source organism: Sturnira hondurensis (assembly GCF_014824575.4). Taxonomy (NCBI): domain Eukaryota; kingdom Metazoa; phylum Chordata; class Mammalia; order Chiroptera; family Phyllostomidae; genus Sturnira; species Sturnira hondurensis. The sequence continues at coordinate 2,728,877 of NW_028081011.1, read as the reverse complement.
TTTTGTTGAATGTGTAGGTTAGTATGGAGAGACTTTACAGAGTGTTTAGAGTTTTGATGGAGTTATTTTAGATCTTATTCTTGGATGAATTTCATTCCATGTATGACTCCAGGGATCCATGAAAACCACACACTCTTAGCTTTACTCTAGGTCATTGTGTGGGTACAAAATAGTCAGCATTGAAGGATTGATCATTGTAGTCTGGAGCCAGGCACAAAAATAACCCCCCTCTGTTATCTTAGGTGGCTGTGATTAAGATCAGGGGGAAAGGTCGGCCGTGGGCCTCCTAACATTGACAGTTTCCTTCAGAAGATTAAGTGGTTCTTCATTTTTGGCCCAGGTCATCAGTAGCTTAAAGCCATTACTGTCTATTGGCTGTTTAGTTTGTCTGAAATATGGGGCTGGTCGCAGCCTATTTCCTTGGGGTCAGGTGTGTTCACATAATCAAAGTGCCAGGAACCCATATCATGTGTGTGTGTGTGTGTGTGTGTGTGTGTACACAAATTAGTCTTCTGGGGAGGAATGCACAGTGCCAGAATACAGCGGTGTTCTTTTGTGCTTTTGCATTTAAAATGTGCGTTCTTTCTTAAAGAGTGTTTTTGAGCAGTATCATTGTTGAGATAGGCTTGGTCAGCCACGCAGTTCCGTGTGCTTCTGAAGACGACCATTTGTGAAGCTGTTTACCATTGACAAAATAAAGAAAAAGAAAGATTCCTTTTCTGTTGATGTGTGTTCAGGGATTTTCTTCAGCAGGATGCAGTTCCCATGGCCTACTCAGAGAAGGGCAGCAGCTTCTGTTCCCTTTAATTAAAAGTTGACGACAGGATGTTTTTATTTATTTTGCTTATATGTAAACAAACCATGAAAAGTATTTCATATATATTTAAATGATGACTTTGCCACAGTAAAGAAAAACATAGCTGTTCCAGCAGTGATGCCCTACCCACCCCCACCCACCCCCAAACAATGGCCTGTGAACAGCGGTGAAGAATCAAAGGGAAAATGCCATCAGGGCAGGTTGGGGTCACAAAGTGAAGAATGGAACTTGTGGCTCAGTGCTTTTTGCTGCTATAAGGGAAATATTTACATTTCTTTCTTTTCTTTCAAATTCATTTGTACTTGAAACTAGATTAAATGTTTTAATCTGATTTATTATTGATTATAATGGTGGGAAATGAGTTCCATGGATACGCTTCTCAAGTAAATGAACTGATATGCTAGAACCAGAAAAGTTGAGAGTCATTTTTATTTTAAAATTCTTTTTGCATTAGCACATCTGCAGTGTTGAGGAATATGTGGAAAATTGAAATAGTGCTTCTATCCTGCCATGTCTCCAGCACGTCAATAAATCACCTTTTTTTCCTTTTAAAATGTCTGGCCTTGTAATTTATGTTTGCATAACCCATTACTAAATTCATAGTAGGTGTTTTAGTTGGCAGGCATTAGTCCAGGGGTTCTGAGGATCTTTAAAAAATACAGAGCCTTTGTTAGTATTTATATTTAAGAGGACATTTTCCTTTAAGAAAATAATGAAGTGGATTTTTAAAATAGAATTTGGAGCTAGCTATTTACCTTTTTCTTAAGCAAACAGTAATATTCCCACATTATCCATTGTCATGAATTTCTTAATAGACTTTATGGTTTTCCTTTTTAAAATTAAAATCAGAAGAAAATTATTCTAATAATGAGATCATACTAATTTCTATGATTTTCAGCAGGTTTCATGTTGCACACAAAATAAAAATTTCTGTTTTAGTAATTTTTGATTTCGTATATGCAGTTGACTGTCTTAGTTAACAAGTGAAGACGAATGTGCTCAGGTACTGATGACACTGTTTGGTGTGGGGACAGAAATGGAGGTACTCGGGTCATCCGCATGTCTGTGGCTCACCTTTGAGACTTTCTGACTTTTAACCAGATATTTAAAAATAATCATCATGTCTTCTAGCCCTAAATTAGGAAAATTTTTAGAGCTCTGCTTTGAAATGATGGAAAAAAAGTTACTTCTGTTTTCTGTTGTAAAAATTTTAAGTGATTTTTATGGTAGTTAGAAAGCCGGAAGGGCCATTTATGGTTTTCTGAAGAAGTTTGCTTTATTTAATCAACCCACCTCCTTTCTCTTTCTTCCAGCCCCATCAGCTGGTTAATAATGTGCAATGTAAAACATGCATTGAAATCCCTGTAGCCAATAGAAGAGGACTTGTCTCTCCCCTCGGGAGCTTTAATGTATTTATCAGAAAGTCTGTAGCCTCCTCAGTCTCTCTGGGAAACAGAATGCGTGTTATTGTTCAAAGGATACGGGTATGTTTAAAATTCAGAATTCAGCATGTTCAAACTGATCTCACAGCCCACTAGTGCTGCACAAGTTTGAAAATCTGACTTCCTCCTATTTAAGTTAGGGATTAAAAAATGTTTTGTTTTGTTTTCATTTATTTTAAAAACAGCTAGTTTGACATTTTTAAAGTACCTATTTGCATTATAATATTTCATGATCAGAGATGTGTATTCTGTTGTGTCACTCTGACAGCCTTCTACAGTTACAGAATAATTTCTGTTGAGTTCAAAAGGTGCCTCTTCTATTTCTGCACTTATTTCTGGAAACTTTGGGGGTATTATTCTCTCTTCCTTGAAACTCTGTCTGACTTTTAAAAATTCAGCTCCCAGACCAGATCCTCTGCTGACTCTTACAGGAGCCGTGGAAGTAGATTACAGAAGTGTGTCGCAGCTTTCAGAAGACAAGAACAGCACTTTATGGCTTTCTTGGAAGTTTCCTTCTCCCACCCCACCCTCCCTGGAGTTGGTGGCCCCTTAGTCATGAGCCTTGTGGTTGTGTCCCAGAAAGCGTTTCCACTAGGGGAAGGTGCTGTGCCAGAAGCTGGAAGAAAGGAAGAAGGAGGTGTTTATCGTCTCAAAGATGTCTTCCAACTTTTATTATTAACTCCCTTCCAAAGTAAACTTTCGGGTTTGTTTCAAGTCACTTCTGGCCAAAGTGCTGTTGGGTTTGCTGTGTCCTCTAGGAGTAGAGGTGAAAACAGCCTCGCCCTGGACTAGGGGCGGGTGGGGGTTGTCCTCGCAGTGAGTGACAGCTGGGGGACCCTTTGGACTGGAGAAGGGAGAGTGGCTGAGGCCCACCTCAGTGCGCCTTTCACAGGCTGTGCCTTGTGGTTGCATGGGGCTTCATGGGGCCTCGGCCCTCTGAGAGGCACCAGGGTGCCCAGAGCTCCCCTGAGGCACTTGTGGCCCAGTAGGAGATTGGCGAGGAAGTACTGTTTTGATAGAGTAGTCACTGACAAAATGGAGACAGCAGTGCCCCATGGCTGCCTGGAGCAGAGAGAAGGGGCCCGGGGGGGGGGGGGGGGCATGCAGGAGCCCTGATCTGGCCCAGAACCAGGAAAGGGTTTCACCTGGAGTAAAGAATCCACAGGGTAGGGGTAGGGCTGCCTTGGTGGGGAGGCCTAGGTCGCTGCTGGAGAGGTCAACAGCAAGGCTGAGGAACTTGGACTTCGGTCTGCCTAAGGCCCTGCCAAGTTTTCACAGGGCAGGCGCTTTGGGGTGGCCTGGCCTGGTTTATGCCTCGCACAGTTGGTGCTGCTGCACGCTGTGGCGTGAAGGAGCGGGGACATGGTGGGTAGAGGTGGAGCCGGGCCTGCTGGACCCTGCTAGGGGGAACTAGGTGAGAATGAGCCAGTGGGCTATGTCCTAGTTATTCAGTGAACACCTGTTGTGAGCCTTCTCTGGGCCAGGTGTTATTCTAGTCCCTGAGGACACAGCAGGGAACAGAAGAGCAAAAATTCCTGCCCTCTCCATGCTTACATTTGAGTGAAGGAAACACAACACACGGAAAGATAAGAGCAAGTTCCAGGGGATGCAAGCCTGGCACTCTGGTCATGGAATTGGGGAAGTACAGGCGTGAACTCTGGAACTGCTTGGCTGGGACAGGAAGGAGATAGGGTGGTAGCCACAGAAGGACAAGGTTTAAGGGGGTGCTTTTCCCCACCCGGAGGGGACCTTCCCCCAACCTCAGTCCGCTGCTCTGTTTTCTGTGCCCACGTTTTTGCATTTTCCAGGATGCTTTGTAAACATCCTGAAGTTTTTGAGTCTGGCACAGAGGAAAGACTTCGGCACCGTACATGTAAATGCACTGCGCTGTCGCGCGCGTGCGCGCGTGTGTGTGTCGGTCCTTCCTTTTAGTGCCAAGTAGAATTCCCCTGTGTGGACTCACCCCAGTGGAGAGGGGTTTGTAAAGGTGGCTGGGCTGCACTTGTCCCAGGATCCCCCGAACCCAGTCCCCCAGGACTTAGAAGCCTCATACTGCCCGATACCCTGAGTGGTGTAACAGGGTGGCTGGGCAAGTGCACTTCCCATTTTTACCAAGAACGAGCATGTGCGAAGCCTCCCATTTCTCCTCTGTTTGCAGTGCCTACTTGCCCTCCCTCTGAATGTGTGAGTGGTCGGTCTTCCTTGAAGAGGAAGGGTTAGGCTGGCGCTGGTAAAGCTGACTGACTTCTGCTCCTGTATCCCAAAGGGAGAGTGGATTTGAGAGTGGTTGGGGGACAAGCTCACCCAGAGATACACTTAAGGAATATGTCTGTCCTCCCCACCCCAGTGCTGGAGGCCATGGCGAGGCCAGGAAGCGTACCTGCCCTGAGCACACGTGTGGCCAGATGGAAGGCTGCAGTCTCTTAGTGACTCGGAGTGGCAGCATTACGGCTACAGTGAACCGGAGGCTCAGTCCCTTTGTTCTTTGAATTGTAGATACCCTTCTAGTATTCCTTTATATTGTTATTTAATATCTCTGTCCTTGAACTCTCCTGTGAGTGTGCTTTCTCCTCAGGTTGTGAGATGGGAGCTATACCTCGGGTCCTCCTTAGTTCTGATTGGAGTTGTTGATTGGTCCATTGATTGAATGCTATGCTGCTGCTGTACACACAGCTGGGGCTGGGGCAGGCAGACTTAGCAATCAGTGGTCCATTCTGTCACGTCATCCAGAAGAAAACTAAGGCCCAGAGAGGGACACTGACTTGTACAGAGTCACACGGGATCCATGGGAAGGGCTCGCTTTCTCCTCAGTCCACAGCTCTGCACACCTCATCTTCATGCTATAAATTTGAGTCAGGAGGAAAAGGGCAGCATGCCGGGCTTCCTTAAGGCAGGTGGCTCTTTTAAAGCTGGGGCTTATTGCCAATCTGACCTTGTTTCCATGGAAGCAGCCAGCAGGGCAGCTTGTTCCTGTCAACCTGAGGCCTGGTGGAGCCTCAGCCCCCAACAGGCTCCTGGCCAACTCTCTTGGAGTGGGGAGGTGGGGGCGGACCTGGGAGCCCTACTAGAGTCTCTCTCCTGCTTACTTTTTGCTACAGGAGTTCAGTTTGAAGGGAAAGTTCACTGAATTCAGTTCACTGAATTTCTAGTCCCAGCCCACACTTTCCCCAAAACTTGCACAGTGGTGGCCTTTGTGATTACACTGGGGATCTCTCCTGTGAGGTCCCTGCTTAGTAGTGGGGTGCTCCTGTAGAATGGCTTTTCTTACACTTCCTGGAGAACCTAATAGATGAACATAGAAGTAATACCTAGCACCTAGCGTCTCTGTTTTGTAATACAAGGGAACTCTTCCAGAAAAACAAAATAAAAAGCCTAAGTATCTCAATGGAACCCATTCTTTGAAATTAGTTTTAAATTACTGGATCTTCTCCCTAGCCGAGATTGCAGGACAGCAGTTTCGATCTGATAACCCCGGGTGAGGGCAGGCTCGTCTCCGCACTTGTCCAGTAGTTTTAATGTTTTGGCATTCCCGAGCTTGGTCTGCTTCCTTTCATGCTGGATCACAGCTCAGTAATGATGACTTTATTATATGAGCTAGTCAACAGATACATTCTTTGAAGAATTCTGAATTTTTAATTACTCACATAAGCCTTTAGACACATCGGTTCTAACGGGCGTTTTGCATTGCTGAATTCCAGAGTTCATTGCAAACCTTAAAAGACTAGAAAACTCGGAGAACAACTTGTTAGGTCACAGACCCGAGAAAGGTCCCCATCCCCCGGTCCCTCCCCGTCTCTCCTGTTTTGTATCCTTTGGGTTGGTGGTGAGTGCAGTTTTGTCAGACTCGCCAGCACACATTGTTTCCCAGGTCTGTTTTTGCACTAGTTTGGGTAGAAATGTACCCAACTCCTGTTCCAGTAGGTGGGGAAAGACGCTTAAATCCTAGAAGCACGCTCACCTACCTTTTTAGGGTATTGCAGGTTTAGCTCGAGGGCTGGAGGACTTCCAAAAAAGTATGACTAAGGGAGAAAAAGACTACTCCCAAAGCGAACAGGGTGGAGCACCGTGCCAGGACAGGAAAATTCCCAGCAGGGAAGCTGCACGTCTGTAACACAGACGTATTGGGTCATAGGTTTGCTTTCACAGAATAAGTGAAACGGAACAGAAGTTTTTTGAATTCTCTTTCCAAAAGATCTAGTTCTGCAGGTGTGTCTCTCAGTCTCCACTTGTATTCAGTATTATTTCAAAGGATTTTCACTTAAGACGGTGTCTACTCCAAACCAAACAGCTGGCTGAAAAAGGGAGACATTCTGTCTCCCAACCACTGTGCCAACCACTTGTCTTAGAGTGGCGTCTTTCCCTGAAGATCCTGGCCACCTGGCTTTTCTGTCCCCTGCTGTCATTCTTCCTTTGGCCATTAGTAGCCAACGGCAGTGCACCTGCCTCCCTGAGAACCAGCATGTGTTAGGTGCTGTGTGTTGTTTGTGACTTTGGAGCAACACAGACCTGGGTTCAAGTCTTGCCTCCACTGGCTGCTGGTGGGTCACTTAACTGCTCTGCACCTCAGTTCAGCTGGGGCAGGAGCCTGCCCTTCTTTGAATGGCTGCGATTAAATATCTGAGCTCACATCCCTGCTCAGTGTCACTTCGCACCCTGCATGCAGGTGTCTGGTGAACGTTACTTTCCTTCCCAGCCTAGTAAATGCTTATATACTGAGTCGCAGACAAATGAACAATTTATCTAACTCTGAGCAAGTAGATAGTTGCTTTGCTACACATGCATGGCTGAAGTCATCCTGTCTTTGAATATTTTTTGGCTCAGTTTTAGTGTTTTCTCTCAAGTTGGCTCTTTTCAGTATTATGAGTCGGCAGGATGCAGAGTGAGGAGCCAGGCTCAGAGATAATGGGAGCAGAAGGAGTAGCAGGGCCGGAAGTAGGGTGGGGGCAGTGTTCCTTAATAGTATGAATTTTTTAAGGGCAGTGATTATGTTTGTAGGCACCTTTTGACTTTTTGGAGGTTTAGATTCTAATTCTAATTTTGGTTGCTGACACATCCACAGCATAATGCTTGCTACATAGGCAATCAATAAATATCATTAAATAAAGAATAAGCAAGTTGTGAAAATATTGTTGATGCTCTTGCATTTGCACAGGCAGACCTAATTGCAACAATCTGCTGATTACATCTCTGTTGCACTTATTCTTGTGTTGTCCTGAAGTGACGTATAAAACATTTGCATATAGCATCACCTGTAGGGCACACTTTTGCTTTTTCAAAACAGAGAAAAACCTTTGTTTTTTTTCTCATTATTAAAATAATGTGGGTTAGTTGTTAAACATTTAGCAAATGAAGAAACAAAAAGTCACCCGAAGTTCTGCCATTCCAAGATAACTTATCACTTTAATGTTTTTCAAGTAGCGTTTTGAGTATCTGTATACTTTAATGCATACATAGGCTCAGTTCTGTTCAGTAATATTGAAAAGTGCGTGCTGTGCGCTAGGGACTTTGAGACCATACCATATATATGCCCTTTTGTGAGCTTCTGTGTCAGGGACATCTGTCCAGTCTGTCTGTACTGGCCTGGCCTGGTCGGTACTTCTCATTGCGGTGTAGTGTGCCTGTGTTTGTTTTGCCCTGGTGCATTTAGCCCATCCTTTTTTGATGAAAGTTCAGGTTGCCAGTTATTTTAAGTAAACCACGTCTAGTTAAGCAACACAACAACTTGAGCCCCACACAGGTTTTTGCCAAACCATCCATCAGTGCCTTGACTCAGGAAAGAAAACTTGTTTTTCCTTTAGTTCCAGACGTAGCTATTCCCATGTGTGAGAGCAGGTCATTGACTCATCAGAGGCATGGAAAGGACCCCTGTCCCCACTGTCCAGGCCCTCTTCTATGGCTTTTTCTAGAAAAGGGCGGCTGGCAACTGGGGTGGCCACATCAGAGAGTCCTCTGTGATAGTGTGGGGTGAGCCCTGCAAAGCCTGGTCTGCAACTTCAGCTTTTCGCCAGCCCAGCACCAAGAAAACAGAACTCCCACTGCTCCCTAGGAGGATGTTGGAAAGTCGATAGGGGGCGTTTAACTGTAAGTGGTGTGCCTGGTGGTCTCAGTGGCGTTAAGTGCTAGGTGTTATGGTCCCGGCTCACTCACCAGAGGCTCCAGGGAGATGGGTGCTCGGGGCCTATGGCCCGAGGAGAGTGACTGCCTGTCGCCACTGTGAGGAACAGTCTGTTCTGCCCAAACTCAACTCCGTTTCTTAGTGGCGGCCAGTGAACTCCCAGTGAGTGCACTGGGGTGAGTCCACCCCTCTCACTCTGCAGGTGAGGGGATGGGCCCTGCTCCCGGCTGCTGTTCACTGAGGCAGTACACCTAGTCCGGCAGCTGGACCTGGATCTTTCCACCCAGCTCCCCTACTAGGGTGGTGTTTCCACGTCTCCCTGCCTTGTCACTGTTATCTGGCACACTGTGTCTGTCTGTTGGTGATTCTGTTTTTATTTTGAATAAAACCCTGTGCCTCTTGGTTGGTGCTCTTACCCTCAAGGGTTTCACTGACCTCTAGCAGACACCTTGACCTACCCAGAGAGTAGGTGGCCATACTCAGGTTGCACCTGGAACAGCCAGAGTCCCCACATTGCCATGTCAGGTACATACTGTACTCACACTTTTGCCTGCCATCTGTGAGGTAAGAGAGCTTCCTTTCTGGAAGAAAGTGCTGCAGTTTGGCCTGGGGGCGAGCATGTGGGTCAGGGTCAGCCCTGCTGCATCTGGTACCCCGTGTTAAGACCAAGTGTTATGAGAGTGAGAAAACAAGGGAGCATTGCACTTCTCCAAAACACTGTCGCTCCTGGGCTCGCCCTCACCCCCGAGCCAAGAGACCAGTGAGTCCACGGGGCAGCTGCCAGGTGTGTACCGGGACTGGGGTCTTCATGGGATCTCCTGAGCACGCAGCACTGAGCCCTCGAAGGCCTTGGACCGCAGCCTTCTCTAGCCCAGCCTCGGCCCTGGTTCTGCAAATTTAGCTTCAGGATATGTTTGCTTTTAACACATGCACTATCATTTAGATACAAAGCATAACATGGCTGAAACCGTTCAGTGGAATTTGGAGTTCATTGCCAGGAAAATAAAACAGTCATTAATATCTAAATTGTGAGTAAATTCCCTCTGTTGCACTTTATAAGTTATATGTAGGAATTAATTTGTTGCTATTTCAAACTATACTCACCGAAACCATGTATTTTTGGAGTGTCCTCTCTGTGCCAGGTGCCATGCTCGGAGCTGGGGTGCAGGGAAGGGTCTTGCCTCATGAAGCTAACCTGGGAGAGGAACCCCTGGGGGCGTCCTGAGAGCCTGGCTCAGGCCTGGGCTGCAGGGCTGAGGCGGGTCACTGGGTGTTAGCAGAGGAGGGGCAGAGTCCATAGGATTCTGAACACAGGGCTTTGGGCCAGAGGGAGGAGCTGAAGGTGCGGGCCTGGGCCTGGCTCAGGGAAGGCAGCCTGTCCACGCACCCTGTTTCTGTGGTTGAGGGCTGCTTGTGCATGGGAGAATGGTCCTTACTCCGGAGGTTGTTTCTAGGGTATTCCCCTTTTTCCTTCCCTTCACACGTGGGGATCTGGGAACACCAGAGGCAAAGGATGTTGTTTGGAAGTCAAGATGAGACATTTGCTTATAAATGTAAAGAATGAGTTCTAGATGTTTCCACATGGGTCTATGCCCAGGAGGTGGGGCTTGGAGGAGCACAAACTTGAGTTGTAGGCCTGGAAGGGGGGGGGCCTGGGAGGCCCCAGGTGGAGCCTGTGGTGGGGGCTGGGGCGGTGCTGGTGCTCTCTAGCATGAAGTGGGGACCAGCCAGCATCGCAAGAGCCAGAGACCAGCCGTGAAGTGGCTGGTGGCAGTTCTCTGAGGACTGAGTTGCTTAGGAAGAGAAGGGTGTCAAGAGGGCTCTCAGTGGCGCCGGTGCTGCAGCGGCGAATGTTGGATTTAGAGTTCGGAGAATCACTGGGGAGTGGGGAGTGAGGCTCTACTTCAGTGCCGAGGGGCAGGGGAAGGAAGGGTCACTCATCTATTGAACACCGAGGGCAAGGGCTGTGCTAGACCTATTGCATGTGTCATGTGTCATCCAAGGTAGGCCCTGGCACCTCAACTTTACAGATGAGGAAAACCAGGAATTTGCCCAGGTCCCTCAGGTGGAGTCAAACTTAGTCTGACCCCAGCGTTGCTGCCCTCCCCACTGGGGAAGGTGCGGGCAAGTGACACCCAAGAAGCAGAGCCCTGCACCGGTCTCTCCACAGGCGTGGTGGCAAACAAGATAAAGAGAAAAGGGAACCATGAAAGCGTGGGGATGTATTGTCCATGTTCTCATTTGGGAGGATGGTGCCGATTAGGGGAAGGTAGACGGAAGCAGGTTTGAAGAGCAGCAAAGCAGTGACTGGCCTATATTTTCAGTGCTCGGGTGACAGAGTTAAAACTTGACTAACGTCACTCCAAAATAATTTCACTATCCCTGGAGTGACCCCAAGTTTGAATATTTTTCCTATAAATCTGTAAGTTAGTGCCGTGCACAAACCCATCATTTACAACGAGTGAGCCGTTTGGCGTGGATCATGCTGCTGTGTCAGCCAGGCAGTGGCTTAGACACGGGGCAGAAAGAATTCAATCTTAAATTGGAAAGTGCGCAATAAAATCCCTAAAATTAAAGAAAAAGCCTACAGTGAAGTAATTGTGTCAGTCTGCGGATAGAGTTAATATGGGGAGAATCATGTATTTTGATTTCTGGAACTTTATTAAAGGAAACTTTTCAAACAGTAAATGAAGTACTTTTGGAGTTAAAGTAAGATGACTTAGCCGTGTTACACAGCCAACGTGGAAAGTATGAAGACACATTTTGGGTTAGCAAGGGCACCTCCACAAAGCTTGGCTTTTGCAGATTGTTGACTGCTAGCGGTAAAATGTCTGTATTTTCTTAGGGCCACTGCTTAAGAAATTAATTGAGAATAATGTCTTATGTACCAGATCTGTAACCAGAATGTTCACATTTTGCCTTATCTGCAGAGAGACCTGAGCTGAGTTCTATCTCGGTGTCATTTTGCTCTGTGTTCCCGCTCTATTAACAGAGCTATAATTAACTCGCAGGACGCCAGGCAGCCAGATTCGGCCGGGCGCCAAGAAATCAGCCCCAATTACTATATTCACATTGTCAGTAATGCCCACTTCACAGCTTCTGCTAATTTGAAATGGCAAGTTCCAACTTTCCATAGTAAAATTACCATTTTTGTACTGTTCTATTACATGGTGACATTTGTCCATTATTTTGACTATGTAAACTTGGTATTATAATGACAATTAGTTGTTGAGTATTTTTCTGAAATGATTTGCAGTTACATCTCTTAAACGCAGAAACTCATGTCTGCTCTGTTAGAGTGGGCAGTATGTTTCCTCTATGCTCTGGGTGCCACTTACGAATCAGCTTCTCAAAGAGTGGTGAAATGCCTTGGATTTTTATAATACCGATGAGTATTGGAAATAGGGGGTGGCCTTCAAACGTTACCTGTGTGTAGCTGTGCAGTGTTCGAGTTGTCTGCTCTCTGGTACACAGAGGAGCGTCCCTGCCCCTCTGTCTCCCTGAGATCCGTCAGGGCTGGAGCTCCGGTGGCTTTGCTGGGCCCACTCGTTCCTGCTGTGCTGTACCAACCCAGCCACTGGGTTCTGAACTGTGCCCTAGACAGAGGTGCACAGTGTCTCTTCTCATGCCTTTACTGACCTTCACCCTGCTGCTGTGTAGTGGTAGCTGGTGGGCGTCCTTCTGGTGCACAAGAAGGTCTCCAGCTTTCCAGAGAGGCTTGTCCCTGGGGAATCATGCTTGCTGGCCTGATTGGGTTGTACATTTTGCTCTGTTTTCAGTAGAGAAACTTCAGGAAGCATGATCTAGGCCAGTGTGCTACTCAGAGTGTGTCAGAGTGCAGCCAAAGGACCAGTAAACTGGTCTTTACTGTCCTGCAATGCTCAGAAGTTCAGAGCAGGTGTTTAGAAATGTTTATAGCAGCTTGACATTACAGTGACATGCAAGTGGCACTTTTATTGTGTTTTATAATAATACCAGTCCACAGCAGATTGGAAATGTAGACATCCATGGAGTGACCTTCCCTGCAGATTGAAGGGTGTTGATCATTATTTAAACCCTAATCTCTGATTGGATATCATGAGAATAATTTACCTTTGGATGAGGCAGAATTATTTTCCCCTGCTGGGCAGTGCATTGCATGGCACAGTTAGTTACTAAGGGAGAGGCTTCTAAAAGAGAAGGTGGGAATCCTTGGGGGTAGGCAGGGGCCCTAGGGAGAGACTGATGACCCTGAGTGGCTGGCAGTCCAAAGTGTGGGCCTCCCCGGAGGTTCTGGCATCTCCCAAGTGTGGCTCCCAAGACCTGACAGTTCAGTACAGGCTTCCCTCTTGAGCCGCATACCTTCTTTCACATGCTGGCTGGGCGTCTCAACCCCACCTGCTTACCTGCCTGCCCTGTCTGCCTGCCGTCCCGTTAATCCCTTCCATGATTCTCTGATACCAGTGGGGAGGATGGGAAGCAGAAGCCCTGGTTCCTCTTCTCCCTCAGGGAGAGTCACCAGTTCCTGATCTGAGCTCCTGACAGGGTTCTGCATCTGCACTCTCCTCTTCATGCCCACTGCCCTAGTGCAGGGATAGGCACGCCCTGTGCAGTCTGCAGGCAGGGTCCTGCCTGCCCACCGCCTGTGTTTGTGTGCCCTGCCAGCTAAGTATGGTGTTTACATTTCTAAATAGTTAAAACAGGAGACAAAGATTTTGATATATGAAAATTATATGAAATTCAAATTTCAGTGTCCATAAATACGTTTTATTATTATTATTGTGGTAAAATATACCTAACACATTTTACCGTGTTGACCATTTTTGAGTATATGATTTGGTGGTGTTGAGAACGTGTGCATTGTTATGCTCCACCCCCCCACCATCCATCAACCCATACCGAAACTTCTTAAAAAAGTTTTATTGGAGCATGGCAAAGCTCCTTTACCTATTCTGTGCCTACTTGCATGCTGCCAGGGCACAGCTGAGTACTTGCAACAGAGACCAAATGGCCTGCAAAGCCAAAATATTTGCTATCTGGCCCTTCTCAGAAAAAGTTTGCTGACTACAACCCTAGTGCATATTCTTGTCAGGTCCTGTGTAGTTACCATAGCAACCATCTAACCAGTCTCCTTCCTGCCAGTTCATTCCTTTTCAGTCTGCCCCCAGAGTGGTTTTCTAAAGCACAGTTCTATCAATGAATGCATCGGTTAAAATCCGTTAGTGTCATCCCATAGATGACACTAATTATGTGTTCCTGGGAACACCAGTCCCAGAATGTTAACATTAGTTACTAAAGGCTCCGCAAAGTCCTGCAGTAAAGAAAATTATTGTTTTTTCTCTTCGCCCATGGACATCCTACAGCCCGGGTTGGCAAGCTTTTCAGTGTACAGCAGCAGGTAATAAAACACTGTAGGCCTTGCGGGTCATACCCCCGTCTGCAGCTACTCACTTCTGCTATAAAGTAGCCTGAGACAGCACATAAATGGGGGACATGTTCCAAGACAATTTTATTTAGAAAAATGAAGCAGGCCATAGGCCAGTTTTGGCGTGCTGGCCCATTGCATGGAACAGTGGTTCTCAAAGTGTGGTCCCAGACCGGCAGCATCACAGCGCCTGGGAACCTGTTAGAAGCGCAGATTCTTGGGTCCCCTTCAGACTCCCTGAATGGGAAGCTCTGCGTGGCCCTGCGTCTGTGTCTTAGCTGGCCCTACCTACCTGCCAAGGTGTGAGAACCCAGCTAGAGAACCACAGAACACACTTCAGGGAATGTCAGCCTCCAGAATGAGGGCCCTTTCGGATCTCTGACTTGTTTCCCTCCCTCATTTATTTAGCAGATACGGTGCTCAGGCTGAGCAACCTGAAGGTTCCAGAACATGACATCCTTCTCGCAGCCCACGTATTTGCACAGGTGTCCCTCAGTACAGAATGGCTCCCTTCTCCTGCCACTGCCTTTCTCTTCTCTAACTTCTGCTGGTCATTTGACTCAGCTGAGGTGTTATCTGTTGTGGAGGTACGTTTGGAGCCTCCCAGCCACACCACTACCCCTGCCCATCAGGTTTCCGTCCTCTGCGGTGGTGCACCTGCCCATGCGTCCCCGAGCAAGGCACTTCTCACATGTGCAGCACCGCACTTGTTGGCTCTCCAGTCCGCCTTTCCCACTTGGATGTGGGCTCTTCAAATGGGATCATTTCATTTATCTCTGTACTTCAGGCCCACGTGGGCCGCCCCAAGATGTGTGTTGAGTACTTCAATGAGTGAGCAAAGGAACACTACCCTTTTAGCATGATGCCCAGTTTCTGGTCAAGGCGCCTGGTCTTCGTGTGTGAGAAGGTGGGGAATAAATAGCGTCAGCACCTGGGATTCCAGTTGTTTCCGCTTCCTCCCTTCTGACTCGCCGATTGATCGGAGTTTAGAAATTGAGACTCATCTCATTAGAGAAGGAGAGGGAAATTTTGTTCTCCTCATTCTCCTTCCTTTTCAAATAAGTGATAAATGAAAGTGGCTGACATCCCACTTGGTGCAATGAGAAGCATTTAAATGCATTTCTGGTTTTCATAATTGCTACCTTCTTGTAGAAAGGTGCTTATTAGAAGAAAAAAAAAACTTTCTTGTGTATTTGTTTTCAGCCTTCTCGTCTGTAAAATCAGAAAGCGAGTCCGTGTGGGAATTGGCCCTCGCTCTTTTTAAAGATATTTGTGGCAGTTCGTGTTTTACCAGTGGAGAGTTAAGCAACTTCTCTTTTAGTAAGAAACATGAGGTGTACCCTCTCCGCCTTCAGAGTTTCAAAATGAGTTTACCAGGGTGGTGTGTAATGATGTCTTGAGCCGGTTTATTAAATGCGAAAGAATAAGATGTTCTAGGCTGACATCATGTACCAAATATAGATGAGAGCCAGATCAGCTGGACTTGAGGCGTGGGGCCTGTGCTGGTGCCAAAGCACAGTGGGATCTGGTGATGTCTGCTTGGTTCCCTGACTCTGACTGAAACAGATGCACGGCTTCGCCTTTTAGCAGTCTTGTCCTGGGAGATCAGACGAAGGTGTTAGTTCACTTCTTCACTTATTGCTCGAATACTGGAATTAGAGCTTGGGATTTCACAATGACTTTTATTCTCTTTGTGTTTAATGTCTTCTAAATGTCTTAGGCTCCTGGTTCTGGAGAACATACCAATGAAGTCAGCCTCTTTTCAGATCATAACTCCACGTAAGGGTTTAATATGTGCTAGCCATTGTAATTATTTTATTATTGCCATCCTTGTTGTTTGTTAGACATAACACCTAGTGTCTTAGGTAGCACTTTAGTGTGTTATCTAATTAAAGTGCTCAACGGCCTTATGACGCAGGTGCCACACCATCTCCATTGTAGACAGAGGCCACCGCAGCTAAGAGGGACTTCTGGAATCACGTGCTTTCAGTCACACTGCTGTCAGCAGGAGAGGGCGGGACGCACACCTGGGTGCTCACTACTAAGCAGTGACCAGTTCTTTAGCCCACAGATTTCCCTGATGGTGACCCCAAGAGTCTCACCAAGTAAGACATGTGGCAAAGATAGTGTTTGAACTCAGAAGGTATTTAAATGCAGGTTGTAGGAAGGGAGAAGATGACTTGTGGTCTGCTCTGTGCCTTCTCCCTGGCAGGTCTGCTGTCCCGCTTGTGTAAGCTGTGCGGGAAGAGGAACCTCTCACTTCTCAGTAATAATATTAGTAAGCCCTTGCTGAGATTTTTACATTATGTAGTTCTTATAACTCCCCACGAGGCGGGTATAATGCCTGTTTTACAGATGAAGAAACCAAGGGGCTTGCCCAGGCCGCTCAGCTGGTGACCGGCAGAGCTGGGATCTCACCCAGGTCGGTCTGCTCCCACAGCCAGTGTGCTTAACCTCAATCCACCCTCCTCCACAGCCTGGTTTGTCCTAGGCTTGGCCCTTCCTGCATCAGTTCAAAAGTCCCAAGACTGCAACCTTCCTGCTGACCCAGTTGCCAGGCCCCTCTTGCCATGCGGCTGAGAGCTGTGTAGACCTGGGGCACAGGTCAAAGGCTGTTCCCACTTAGTGGAAGTCAAATGAGGGAGCCTAGCAAGAATACAGGCCCAAGGCTGGGGCCCGGGGATCTGCAGCTGCCCATGGGAGGCCACTGTGAGACAGAGATCAGAGTCACAACTTGTGTCCTCTCCCACAAAGCAATCTAATACTTGCCAAGCCTTGTTTCTAAAGTTGGAGGGAGAGGAGAGCAGCTTCGGAGTGGAGAAAATCAGCACCGCCGTCTGTCCCCATGGTACAGAGGGATGAAACGTACAGTCACATTTGACACGAGACTGGCAGTGCTTCCGTCACATTGTGCCCTCGATGGTGCCAGGCTTAGGTCATTTCCATTTCTGTGTTGGGAGCAGCCTTTTGCAGATACTGGTTATATTTATCACCAGCTAACTTATCAGCTATGACACCAGACACACAGAATTGTAATCTGACTCATAAAAGAATAGATAGTTCGTGACTCCGTGGTGAAGTGAATCAGTTTAGAAAATCAAATGGGTCATCGAAAGGAATGAACTTTTTCCTCAGGAATCTGTGTGATGAATGCTAAACAAAAACCCCGCAACATGAATACTTGCACACACAGCACAACACAGGCAAATACTGTTGTGCACACACACACAAGCTGGTGTGTTTCTACTTACATAAATCCATAGAAAAAAGACTGGAAGGAACTAATTCTAGGTCAAGCAGGGATCATTTCTGGATATTGTGAGACTGTTTCATTTTAAAAAATTGTTATTTTGCTATGCTTTCCCATGAAACTTTCCAAATTTTAGTAACTAAGAAAATGTTCAACTTTGCAAAAGAGAAAAGAGTATTTTGAAAGGCTCTGGTATTTATTCATCTATTCACTAGGCATGTTTAAGTGGGGAAACAGAGGTGGTGTCTGACAGACAGGAATCCTAGCCTGTCCTTCACGTGCTGTTGTCCCCAGGCAAGGAGTCCAGCCTCTCCAAATCTCAGTGTACCCCCGACCATAAAGCTGGGGGAGTCTGACCTCCCCCAATTAAATGAGACAAGGGACATGAGCCCCTGGCTGGGGCACGTGTCTGAAACATCTGCTATTATTACTCCTGCTATTGTTGTGATGAGTGAAGTCCCAGCCGAGTGCCAGACCCCTCGGGAAGGGTGAGGAAGAGTGTCCTGGTGGTAAAAATCGTCCTGCCTCCTCCAGGAGCCTCTGATTTGGAGGTGGGAGTGGGCACTGAAGTCTGGGAGGTGCTCTGTGAGTTAGAGGGTGTGTGCCAAGCCTTGAGGGGTTCCGGGAGGTGGGAATGGGGGTACTGTGTGAACTGGGCCAGAGTCAAGGGGTGGGAGCTTGCAGGAGAGCCAGGTGAGGGCCCTCCTGAGGCCACAGCAAGATTCGAGAGCATTTAGGAGACTGAAGAATCTAGACAGCTTGGATCAGTGAGGGGTGACCAGAAGGGTGTCTAGGGCAGCACTGAGGTTTTAAATGGGGCCTCTTTCCATCATAAAATAAAATACCTTTGTTCTAAGGAAAAACAGACTCTTCCAGAGCATTCACCTGACCTGGGCTGTGTGTGTAATGGGGGAGTGAGCATGGCTATGATAGGGCTCTCTCCGTTTTTGAGTTGTGGTGCTTTGTCCCCCACCCCCAATGCTCTTTAACTCTCAGTGGGGTCTCTCCGGCACTCCTTTTACCCCATCCTGTCTAAAAAGGTTCCTCTTCTATTCTCTTGAGCCCCTTGCTTTTCCAGTCATTCATTGTTTGGCAAGACCAGCGGGCATGGAGGCAGGGCAGTTCTGCCTCCGCAGGGGCCACAGGAGGTTCTTTCTGCTTTTTAGGGCAGGGTGAAGAAACCATGGAAGCCCAAGTAAGATCTCTAATTATTTCTGTTGAAACTGATTATATTGAGGGTGGAGTGCATTGCCTTTAATTTCTTTGTGTGCATGTGTTTTTCCCCCTCACAAGAAATATATTCTTTTCTTTCCTGTTTGTTCCTGCTTGATTTGGGGAGGCTGCTGTTGTCATTGCCTAATTAATGGGAAACGCTCTGTTGAGGATTCCACTGTGTATGTGTTCTCTGTTTGAACATGGCACAACCTGTGGACCCTTTAAAACATAGTTACATGCTTGACTCTTTATAGGGCAATAACCAGATTAATTTTGCAGCACTTTTCAGAATACCATTGTTCTTTTTAAGAGAATAGGTTTGCTGTTTTAATAATACTTGAATGCCATCAAGACACTGTAAATTGGCACAGTTGCTTTATAATAGCATGGTCCCTTAAAATGAATTTTAGAGGACGTTTTATGGCTGCTTGCTTGTTTAAGACTGCCTCAGCTAGATGCTTCTTCCCCCGCAGACCACAGTTACTAACAGCGTTTTATCCTAATGCTCTTTTCAAGTGCATCATTCACTCTCTTTCAAGCTGATGGCGAGTTCATTGTGTTTGTCTCGCCCATTCCAGGTTTCACTAATGAGATTCATTTTGAAAAGGAGAATTGAAAATTAATTGGATGATTAATAGTGAGATTCTAGTTCTTACCAAGGAAAGCTACAGAAGTCCTGGTTTCAGATAAAATTCTCAATGAACTCTTAATATGCACTTTTTTATTTGCTATTTTTAAGAACCTCATCTTGTAAAGTGAATTCAATGAGATGGAAGATTTTTTTCTGTACATTTGCCACAGCTTTAATTCTGTTGCAAGGCAGTACGTTGTTTTAACAAAGTGAAGTGTGTGGAGTTAAGAGTGTTCCTCCCTCCCTCCCTCCCTCCCATTGTCCATTAAAGGTCTCTCTGCTGGTTGCTGTGCCCTATGGTAAGAAGGGTGAGCTCAGCCAAGGCGTTTTCTCTTAATGGGGACTGAGCCTTGGGGATGGCTAGATGTAGGGGTGAGGAGGGGCTAGAGCTTTCTGTCTGGAGCTACTGGGAGTGGTGCTGTTAAGTGAAGGCCCTTAGTTTGGGGTACTGTCAAGAATGAGATTGATATTCAGAGAGTTTGAAATGCTATGGGATACTAGATAGATAAATAGATGGAGCTCTGTAGTGATATTGGGGTACTAGTGAGATCACTCCTAGGTACCTCCAAGCGGAGCTGCCCAATAAATATGCCGGCCCTCAGGAGAGTGGTGTAGATTTGGGAACCACTGACCTGGAGACAGGTTCCGCCTCCTGTGACCTGTGTCACTCCCTGCAGTGCGATCACAGGAAAATCATTCAACCTCTCTTTGGTTTTCTCTGTCTGTAACTTTACGTAGAAAGAACTTCTGTACAAGGTTGCTGGGAGGGTTGAAGGAGCTGAATGCACACGAAAATGCTTCCTAAACTCCAAGCTAGCAATAAATATTAGTTATTATTGTTATTATCATTCTTATGTTAAAATGTAATTTGCCCAAACCCTTTGGGAAGCACTGCATACCGCACACAGCCCCGCACAGAGATTCGCAGTGCGCGATATTATCTGTTTGTTCAGTTGTTTGTTCATTCAGTCACGATATTGATTAGTGTAAGAACAACTAAAGCAGCCTATTTGAGAAGCAACAGAAGCAGTCATTGATGTTTGCAGACAGAGTTTGCAGTGTCTGGGCAGGCTTAAACAAAACAAGCAGCTCTTAGGAAGTATATAGAGAGAGTTAAATACAATTAGAAAAGAAACAGAAAAAATGCTGGAAGGAACTATGCCAAAATAGTAAGTGAGTACAGGTTTACCTCACTTTATTGTGCTTCACTCTATTTCATATCACAGATGTTGCATTTTTTTTTACAAATCGAAGGGAAGACCCTCCACCAGCATAAAGATTAGGACTTGCTTAACTGAGATGGCCTAGAAGCCCAGTGTCTCTGGTGTGTGTCTTTGCCTTAGGAGGTGGGGCTTGGAATAATTTTTCTTCTTTATTATGCTTTTCTACGCTTCAAACATATATTACCATGGCATACATTACTTCTGTAATCAGAAAATAAGTTAATTAGCAGTAACGACAGCAGTCTCCTCCTCCAAAAAAAAATACCGGTAGGCATTAGGTGTCTGAGGAACTGACTAAAAGGACATATGTATTGATTTTATCTTTTTAATATTCTCCTGTATTTATCTTTCTTTAAATACCATTTTTTATCTGGCAGTGAACATGTGAATCTGGCCACACAAACAGTAGGAACAAAACTGAATGTCCCCAAGCAGATCCTTGAATTACTCTGCCCTTTTGGGATCTGCTATTTAAAATTTTTGGATAATGAAATTTGATCTTGATTTCAGCTAAAGTATCGTGTATTAATCTAACATTTCTGTTTAGTGCATGTTTTCAGTAGCCTGTAGAGACCAGAGAATGAATTGTTTTTTATCTTCTATTTTGCCCATGGGTGCTTTGGAATTTGATTTGCAGGCATATATAAATGGATATATTTATGTGTGCCCTTATCATGCATCAGAAGATGGTAGAAGTGTGCTGAATATTCTTTTCTGGGAGAAGTAGATTTCTCCAGTGCTTTCATAATCCTTGACTCCTTTCTTTTATTACGGATACCATATTTATCAATCTGGGATTTTCATTTGGCCCGAGGCACTTACTATTAAATTGTAAGCTGTGATTTTTGCCTCTCTTTTTGCATTCGAAGTCTCCTGGTTCAACCTCTTCTAGGACCCTTGCCCCTGCCTTTCCTCTTGCCACCTACACTGCCTGATTCTGCCTCTTGATGCCTGCTCAGTGCTACCTTCCACTCTCTCCACAACTTTTCAGGAGAACTTCTCATATAGCCCTCACTCCGGCCACTAATTTTGAGTGCCAGAAAGCATGCTGTCCTCACTGCATTTGGATGGCCAGTCTTCCTTGGAACAGGTGTTTTGCTGCTAATTGGGAGGGGATCCTGTTGGTTTATTCACCTGTTCATTGCATACACAACAGGCCTCTGATTTGGGGTGCTGGTATGGTGATGGTAAACGAGACAGAGATCTTGACCCCCACCCACTCCTGTGGGCCTGGTGTTTCACCCCTGGATCCAGGGGTTGGCCTTAGTTCTTTCCCCTCACCTCTTCCCCACTCTTCAGAGGTTATTGCTGCTGTTCATGGGGTGGAAAGTAGAAACGTGATGACATTGCATTAGGGAGGGAGAAGCAGGGGTCAGGATGGAGCAGTGGCCCTGAGCCATGTGAGGACGGTTTTGTTTGGACCAGAGCAGAGGAGGAGATCCCTTTCCTGCTATAAACCTAGTGATGAAATAGGAGTGCTTGTGAAGCAGGCTTCTTGTCTAATTGTTACCAAATCTCAAATCACAGGAGAAGGGGGTCTTTCCCTTCCCAGTGTGTGTGTGGAGAGGGCGGGGTTTAACGGTGGCGGTAGATTTCAGCGGCCCCGTCGCTTTTTGTTCTGTGCAAGCCTAACTCAGAGAGCAACTGACAACAATGAACCTCTTTCCAGCCAAACAGAAAAGTCCTTCCAGTGCTTTTGCCACTGCGCATCCTCAGAAATGGCAGCTCTGTGCCCGAGGGACCAGCCCCTCCTCAAACAGCAGCGTGTTGTTGGGGTCTCTTTCTTGCCTCAGCTTTCTTGATCTCACTAGAAAATGTCCCAAGAAGCAGAGCTGTGACATCCACCAAACCTCCATAGTAGCCTGAAATAATCAAATCATGCTCCAAATTCATGAAAATGTGCATCGGTGTTGTGTCCACAGTGATTACACAGTGGGCCCTAAGGAGCTATCCATTATGTATGGAATCCATAAAGAGCATAACTTCAATGTGTCACAGTTGTGACCTAAAGCAGATCTGTTGAGACAGAATAAATATTAGATATTTAGTCATGTTGGAAGCTGTCTTAGAGTTTTGAAGTACCAGTGGTCTCACACCTCTGGAGAGAGAATCCCTCTGTATTCCTTAAGCCGTGAAGATATAAGGTAATTCTTCCAGCTTTTAACATGTTCCCCAAATTAGGATCATCCTTTTACCAAAATGTCATTTTGAGACTGTACATGGGACTGTCTGTGAGAAAGAGTTGGTGGCACCTAGTTTCATTGGGACGTTCTGGGTGTTAGTGAGGGTGCAGGCGCGGCACTCTGAGGGCATTGGTGCTTCTCTGTCGTCGCACGAGAAGCCAGCTCACCTCTGTTTGCACCGGCTCCCGCACTTTTGCTGCACTGTGATCTGAGCAAGTCTCTGTCTTGGTGCCTCAACTGAAAAGTAGGGTGACTGGGATGTTGTCCTGTGCTTTTGTGAGTCAGTGCAGGGAAAGTGTTTAGAAAGAGTATTGCATGGAGTGAGCCAGGTAGGGCTCACTCCATTGGTTGCCATTGGAGTTGCTCACTCCATTGGTTGCTAATGTGGTAGAGGCTTGATATAACATTAGCAGGGCTCCCAGGTAAGCAGAGGAAGCAGCGAGGATGTGCAGGGAAGATGTACCGCTTGCCTCTGAGATTCAGAGAGAAGCCAGGAGCCTGGGAAGCACCTCCGTGAGTAGTCCGTCTTTCATGGTCACTGATGGTTTTCCACACCAGACAACAGGCGATCTGGGTCCAGAAGCAGTCACTGTTCTTGCAGCACCCACAGTGCTAGGTAGGGGCAGGCCTGAAAACAGACACAGGTTTTTAAAAAATATAGTATGTTATAGTACAAATATATGGCATTACAATGTCCTGAGTGATGGAATAGTATTAAAACTCCAAAGTGAGAGGTTAATTCAACAGGAAGATCTGAGGAGACAGTGTTTGAGTTACACCTTCAGGATGAGCTGGCCCTGTGGCGGTGCTCCAGGTAGGGGATGTCTGTGGGGCCGTTATCTGAAGACACTGCCCAGGAAACACATTTTCTCTCCCTGATTTAGAGCCAGTGAATCTCTCAGGAGGAGATTCAGGCCACCCAGACTCACACAAGAGCCTCACTCACAGCTCGTTGGCTCAGTGCCTTTGTCAACAGCCTGTCCTTCCCTCGCCTCCTCCAGGCTGGCCTTCCCTCCTCCCAGGTGGGTCTGAGGAAAATCAGCCCAGGGCCAGCAGGCTGCGTGGGGGCCCAAGGACCTCAGTGGCTCGGGGCCTGGAGCTGGGATTATTGGAGGCCAAATCACCTCCCAACAGTGCCCACCACCCTGGCCAGGACCGGAAGACCCGCTGTGCCTTCTGTCTGCTGGCACCTGCCCCCAGAGCCCAGTGAGGTCAGCTCAGTGCCCACGCCCAGTTCACCTCACTTGGACTTTTCAGGTTCCTCTGAAAGTTTTCAGCCACACATTCTCAGATTATGGCCTAAGTTACATCTCTTTAGTGGCTACCCTCACTCATTTGCACAGTTTTATTCTTAGAGGATAAGCTTACCTTCTGTGTTTTGGGGCTGTCTTACCCTTGTTCCCTTTGTGCCGTTGGCTATGAGCGTTTAAAGGGGGGGGGCATTCCATAGAAAGGGATACAGTCTTCTGGGGATGGTGAGCAGCCCGGCATTGCAGGGTGTGGACAATACATGAAATAATGTATGCTAAATTAAATGTATGTTACATTATAAAAATTATTTGTGGAGCAAGAGTAGGAAGAGAGGGCGAGTGAGAAGGCAGGTGGGGGTGAGTGAGTATGCAGGGTTGTCGAAGGATGGGGAGGTGTTTTGTGGGATGGTTGTGCATGTCAGGAGGGCCCCTGTCTTGGTGGCACAGTCTGTGTCCTCAGAAGAAACTGGAGTGAGGAGGAGGAGGAATGAAAGAGAAGGACTGCCTGTGCTTGGGTTTCTGGGTGCTTCAGTCCTAAGAGCCATCCTAACGGTCGTCACGATTGTCCTGTGTCTGTCGATCTGCTGTTTCATGCACCATTTGTCTGAGTGTCCACAGTGACCAGAGACTGTGTGTGCTCATTGACAGGGCCTCAGAATCAGAACCTGTTTTTTCTGTCATGCGTGGTGGTAGCATGATTCAGTTTGTGCTCTGGAAAGGCCACTCTGGCCACGCTGCAGACCTGGTGGACCTGAGGAGCAGTGAAGGAGGACTTGCCTGGCATCACACGGCTGGTAACCGACAGGGCCTGGCTGGCAGCTCCCCACTGTGCCATTTCTCTGGGGCCCCGGGTGCTGCCATGTGCCACGGCACCTGCGTTCTGAAGTCCCCTCTGAGACAAGATTGAGAAGGGTGGCCCTTTGCTGCTGCCCAGGTTAACCTGTGCCCTCCAGGGGCTCATTACCCACCAGTCACTGCTCTCTGCCTATTTTAATTGTAATCCTACAAAGCTCCCCTCTGACCAGGTCACACAGTCAGTGTCAGCATGATCCCCTGGGGCAAGCGTATCTGGGAGGGTAACACTGGAGGATGGGCCAAATGGGCAGGCAGAGGGGCTTCCCTACAGAAGGACAAGGACGGACGGACCATTTCTTGCACATTTAGTTTGTAAACCATTTGTGGAATATTTCTGCCTGTTTGAGAGGGGCTTGGTAAGGCCGCCCCAGCGTCAACACCCAGGCCAGGCCCATCCATGACTTGGGTCTCAGCCGCCTTCGGGAAGGCACCATTTGGAATCTTTTTTCATTTAACACATTTGCGACTTAGCTAAGTGTCTTTTTCAGAGGCTAATAAAGCTGTAACAGTTTCTGAAACACCACACTAGACCTGATAGTAGCTGACAATTCAGGTTCTGTCTCCAGTGGGAAAGATTCAAAACTGCAGGTTTTAGAAGCTTTTAAAAGCTCGTAGGTGTAATGTTCATTGAACACAAATTCTTTTGCAAATAATGGTCTGCAACTACTTTAGAGGAATAAGCCCCGCTTGCTTAGCTGGGGTTTGCATCTGTCATTGGTAAAACCACAAACACGTTCTATTAGCTAAATTGTTCAATTAAACCACATCCTTGAAATGATCCACACCCTATGAAGGGATGATATGTGTACCACCCTTTCTGAAAAGATATGTAAAGGGTCCCCAGAAACAAATAATCAGAATTTATCCTAGACAAGTCATTTCCTCTCTCTGGACCTGTTTTCTCATCTGTAAAAAGAGGTAATAGGCCTAGGAAGCCCACTAAATCCTCGGGCTAATGCAGTTTGAAGATTCCGTGTTACTTGAAGGAATTTTAACACCTTAGGGTTTTATCCATTTTTTCCTCTCTGTCTCAACATAAAAATTAAGTGGTAGAGGATTCCCATATCAAATGGATATTTAAATATGAAGGCTCAAGAGGTCAATACCATGGCCTAAGTGCATTTCCTCATCAACCCTGTCCAGGCTTGCAATTGCTTTTATAGGGCCTCAGAACCCAGGGTGTGTGGACATTAAGGCACAGGAAGAGTCTAGACTCCTTCACCCCTTTCCAGGATGCTCCTACTGCCCAAGTGGGAGGCAGAGGAGTCAGGGGAGGGAGGCTGTGGGCTCTGGAGCAGCAGACCCCGGAGGCTGACCCCAGCTCTGCAACCCATTAGCTGCATAGCCTTGGGTCTCCCTGAGCCCCCCTTTCCTCACTGGTAAAGAGCACTGGCCAGGTCACCTAAAGGACTGATACTGACAATTCACGGAGACAGAGCCTGCATGTTATAGTGAGCACCCAAAAGTGAGTCTGTTGTCCCACTAGGGATGTTAAACCACCTAGACTGAGTTCCGGAGGTACCCAGATTTCCCTGAGCCTTCAAGAGGGGAAGCTTATGTTTCAGTTAGGGAGGCCAAAATCCGTTACCCACAAAAGTCACACTCTTTGAAATTTCACCTCCATTTTTAAAAAATGTGGGTCCTCACAATAAAGGAAACTCTGATGTCGAGTTAGTATGAATTTTCAGCTTTTCCAACATGTGGGCTTATGGATTCATACGCCGTCAGTGGTTTAGAGGAACTTAGGATGCACCAGTTATTTCAGAGTTGTAAAGCAGAGACTAAAATAGTTGGGAGCTGAATTTTAAGCCTCTTTTGGCCAGATCAAAGAAACCCAAACTTCTAAAAATACCAAATTAGCTTTTTAAGCATAGTTTCTATCTTTAGTTGGAAAATGTGTGCAGTGTGTGCTCCTGGAGCCTACTTAAATGTGTCCATTGAAGTTAGCATTTATCTTGACAAATGAGGCCTTTGGTCTGCACTAATAAAGTCACTTTCTCTGCCCTCGACCTCCTCTCTCCTGGGTCAGGTTTTCTCAGTACAGACCCAGGCCGCCTCTTTTTTTCTTGCCTAGGTCATCCCTGTCTTCTCACTGCAGTCAGTTGTGGTGTAAGTCATACTCTTGAAAACCAAGATAAATAAACGGGAAACAGAACTTTCAGTTTACCTGTCACAAGTAAAAATGTATATTCCAACATAGGGCAGAATCTGAACTATTTGGATTGCGATTTCAAATGTGTAACATGATGTTCTTTGCGGCAGATTGGCCTTTCTAATTGCTGGGCTTGTTAAAAATTTAAATTAGTCTTTACTTTCCCATCAGACATTGACTGACAGCCACAAAAAGTGGCCCAGAATCTTGTTGAGTGATGGGGGCCAGGCAGCCCAGGGTAGAAAATGTGGGATGATTCCAGTACTTCCATTGTGGATACTCTAGAGACATAGCTTCTTGCCATGGGGGTGGAGGGTGGTGGGAGGGGAGGAGGAGGCAGCCCTCTCCTTGCTGTCTTTGATGGAAACACTACCCTGGATACAGACTCCCTGTGGGCAGGCCATACCACCACCCCCCACACCCCCACACCCCCACCATTCCATTCCACACCCCCATAGGAATGTCAGCAGCAGGCCACACTCAGGATTGCAGGGCCCAGGCTTCAAGAGTGGGCAAGGTCTCCCCAGACCTCAGCTGAGCATCTCAGACCTTCACATTCCTGGCTTTATTGCTTACAAATTTCTAGCAACCTAATGCTATTGGTGTATATCTTCTGGGTTAATAGAGGTAGCATCACATTTATCTGATGGAAGAAAAGAAAATTGCAGGCACACTGTTCAGAGGGTACACTTATTACTAAAGGTAAAAGAACTGTCTGCATTTATGAGGTGTGGATAACACATTTTTATTTCAGATACAGGGTAAGTGTGGTATGTAAAATATTGATCATTAGAAGCAGAGAATCCTCTTTCCCCATTAAACCTGCTTGGTTCTCTCTTGAGAGATACACTGTTTAGAGACCAGGAAGTCTGTATAGGGGTTTTCTCAGCTACAAGTAACAGCCCCTGATGCGGCTGGGTTAAGGGGATCTGTCGGAGGGAGGCCGTTCTCTTCTAGCCCATGCTCCAAAGAGCCTGGAAGAGGGCCCAGAGCTCAGCTGCTCTCCCCGACTCTCCCTTCCTGGTTCTGCCAGGGACCTGTTCTGCTGCATTCACGTGGCGGAACACGCCCTCCGCACGTCCTGTGTATTCGTGTGCTTGGGTGCAGCCTCGGACGGGGAGAGAGGTTCCTTAGTCCTCACAGCCCTTAACTTAAACTTCTAAAACTTCAGCAAAGGACTGCCTTCATGCAGTGTTGATGTTATTTGTTTATTTATCAATCCTCACCCGAGGACATGCTTATTGATTTTAGAGTGAGGGGAAGGGAGAGAGAGAAACATCAATGGGTTGTTTCTAGCGCACACACTGATGGTGATCTAGGCATGCACTTTGACTGGGAGTCGAACTTACAGCCCTTTGGTTTATGGGACAGCGCTCCCACCATCTGAGCCACAATTGCCAGAGCTGATGTCTCCTTTAGACCAGGGTGCTCTGGCCAGTGGAAAGGTCAAGTGCCAGTGAGGTGGGAGCAGGGAGGAGCAGCTCCCAGAGAAGCCTCGGCGACCCAGGACACCTCCTAGGTGCTGTCTATAGAGGTGTTGGTGGGTGTCAGGAAGGGTCCTGGAGCCTGTTGTGGAGCGACCAGCAGACCCCATCCCTTAGTGGCCTGATGCCTTTGTGGAGTCATGACTTCCTGTCACCACTGGCCTGAACAGGGTTCTCATCCGTGACCTTACAGTGAAAAACTCTGGATCTTATTACTGACCAGTCCAGCCAGTTGCCACCTTCCTTTATTTGAGTCTATGAAGGAGGCTTGGGTTTTGGAGGATTGCTTTTCAGGCAGCTGAAATCACTGCTTGTACATTCTGGTATGTTCTAGGAGAGAGGAATCAGATTGCTTCATTTTGTCCTTGTCCAGTCACTCAAATCCATCAGAGTGCCTTCGGGTTTCAGCAAAACTGGGCCTGCTTCTCAGCAGAGGTTGGGCGGCTATTGTTTCCTCGTAGGCTGAACTCACCTCCCAGCCCTTCCCTGCCCGACACACACGGCCCAGGACGAGCTGGGCCCCCTTGCATGGCTCCATGGCCTCCATGGGACTCACCTCACAGACATCACAACCCCTAGAAAGCACATTTCCCACGAGACCCCTCCCCATCAAGCCAGTGCCAGGGCGCAGTCTGCTGTGGGGAGAACTGGGTACAGGAAGGAATACGTTCTTTTTCGCTTAGACCGTAATGAACAAGTTTGATATCCCACAAAAAGGCTCCCACGTCCGTAAGTGTGCAGCTTCCCCAGCGGAGCTCATCCATGTCACCAGCACCCAGATCAGACACTCCTCTTGGGACCCCTGAGTTGGAAAAAGTTTTAAAGAGGGAAAACAAAATGACATTTACTAATTAGCTTTTTAATGGGACAGGTTTTTCGCATACTTTTCACAAAGCCCCAAGTCCTCATTGTAAAGATCCTGAATCAGATCAGACCCTGAAAGGCTGAAGGACTTGACTGCAGCCGAGGACAGACTCAGGTCCCCTAAACTCTCAGTTCGGTGAGAGCTCCTTCATCTAAGCCATGTGAATGTCGGCTTTCATTTTCTGCCTGTCTCTTTACAGATTTTTAGGAAATGAAATACTACATTAATATTTTCATAACTTCTTATGAAATTTGAAATGTTGTATAATGATTGAGATGAGGAAACGAGAGCTTTTAATCCTAGCTTACAGGAAACTCTAACTGGTAGGAGATCTAATTCAGGCAGTCCTGGGAAACATCACACGCTTTGAGATGAAAGTCAGCTAAATTGGGATCTAATTCTATAATCTAAATATAGATGTAGATATATTACAGGTTGGCTTTCTCAGCTTGGGAGGGGATCATTCACCCTAAGAAGTGCCTTTTGTGTTGTAGAGAGGAGCAGCTGGCTGGCTGTGGTAACAGCTCAGGAAGTCAAGGGAGGGATTTTACTTTTTTATTCCTTAGTCTTTATTTTCTTAAATTAATAATAAGAATATATTTGTGTGCCACGTGTGAAATAAACAAGTTGAAAGGACCAGAGGGAAGGCATCGCAGTGAGTGTTTGCAGTGTGGATGGGGGTGATCTGCCGGCAGTGCTGGCCTTCCCTGGTCTTTTGTCCCTTCAGCAACAGTGGCCGTGGAGGAGGAAGGCAGTCAGCTGCCGTCCCCATCCGTGGGATGGAGACCCTGCTTGAGTCGACTAGCAAGTTGGCCTTTTTGTGGCAGTTGCTATTTTATTTTTTAAAATGTTTTGTTACCAGATTGCTACAGCAGTCCCTTCCTCACCCATGGGGGATGCATTTCAAGATCCCCCCTCCCCCGCAGTCCGTGCCCGAAACCACGGATGGCGCTGAGCGCTGTCTGCTGTGTTTTCTTACTCACGCACACCTGTGGCAAAGTTTAACTTACAAATTGGGCACAGTAAGAGATGAGCAACAATAACTAATGATAAAGTAGAACAATTGTAACAATACACTGTAATTAATTTCTTAAAGTCTCCTGTACTGTGCATCCAGCATGGGTATGCTTGACAAATGGCCAGTTCAGGATGGAGTGGGGACAGCATGGGCCTTCATCACGCTGCTCAGACTGGTGCCCAAGTGAAAGCTTATGCCTTGTTTGCTTCTGGAAGTTTCCATTTAATATTTTTGGACTGCAGTTGACTGTGGGTAACTACAACCATGGGTAAAGGAGAACTACTATATGCTCATAAAAATTAAATCACTTTAGACATGCATAACTTAAAAAAATTTAGAGTCCCTCCTCTCTCCCACATTTCAGAGGTCACCACTATAAATTACATAGCATATAATTAAATTTGATTATTGTTTCTTCCCTATTAGGATGTAAGGATAGGCCTTTCTGCCTGTTTTATTCACTGATGTTTCTCAAGCACCAAACACAGTATTGGGCGTGGGGCCTGCACGTCACGTCCATGGGTGAGTGCGGCTGCATCTGTCCACAAGTCCTTGACCCACAGGGCAGGTATCGTCACGAGAGGGATTCTTCGGTGTGAAATTGCTGGGCCACTGGGTGTGTGCTTGTTCTCCTTTTGCTGGTTCTGCCAATGTGGCATCAGAACCGGTGGCCTTAGTTGTCGCTCCTCATCAGGTGACGGGAAGGGCATCAAACTGTTCTTTCTCTCACAGCCTCACCAGCACCTGGTAGGCCAGTTGTTAAATCTCCCACTGGTGGAGGATGTACCGCTTCAGTTCACATTTCCTCAGTCAGCAGTGAGCTTGGCCGTTCACTCACACGTTTGTTGACCAGTAGCATGTCTTGTGGAAGTTTTCTTTTGACATCCTTTGCCGGGTTTTCTCATGGGTTGCTTGCCTTGTCTTTGGTTTTTAATTATTTGTAGAGTGTGTGTTATTTGTTCTTCCTCTCTTATATGTTGCAAATATTTTCCCCAAATCTATGCTTTGTCTTGTAAATATATACATTTTTTGGTATATTCTCTTATAGTAATTGAGGCATTCTGGTTTTTCACCTGACTTTTTAAACTCTGACAGCAGTTTTGTATATATGGTGTGAAGTGTAGGGATCTAACTTTTTTCCCCAAGTCGATAGCTCATTTTCTCAGTGTAGTATTTTTTAAATACTCTGAATAAAAGATAATAAAAATTGGTCTTTGAGAGATGGGGATTGTGAATCAAAACCATGTGTAGCCATTTTTATTTAAAAACCCAGTTTGGGAATAGGAGTTTGAAATTTTCCTTACAGGCCAAAATTTGTAGAAAATTCCCAAGAACTTTCCGGCTCTCTGGAATTGAAGGTCCACAGCACGAGCTTTTCCTCCCCTCCCCTTTCCCTTGCTTGTTTTGAGCAGCCTCTAAGGCTCCGATGACTGGTGTTTAGGATGGCGGCGGATCCGCACAGACAGACAGCTGGAATTTGCACGCGTTGGCCTGCTGTGTCTCGTTACACTGGAGGCGTAAAGATTCCGTGTGCCTCTGCGTAACTGCCCTGTTCTCTCACAGTTCAGGGGAAACAAAAGTAACTGTAACTCACCTTACAGAGAATTATTGAAATTAGACTTTATTCCATTTCATTGGTGCTGAAACAAGAATTTGAGTAGCCTATTGCTTCTCTTCTTTTCACTTCCCCCCAGTGAATGCTGCTCAGATCAGGCAGCCTAGCTTGGACCCTGGACGCCTTCCTGCCTAAGCCCGGCCTTGGGGGCACGGCCACTCCAGCTCAGTCAGCAGTGTTTTGAACTTGCCTCTGTCTGTGCCCTGGGCTTCCTTCCCCCCGGCCTGCCAAGGAATCCCAAGCACTCACATCCCAATCTAGGTCCATTATCCTGTGCTGGTCACACATTGTCTGGTGTATTTCTTTCCTTCCTTTTCTGTCCATCTCTTCCTGCTGGAATGTTAGTCCCAGGAAACCAGGGACCCCTGTTGGTCATCTCAGGCTGTACCTCCAATCCCTGGCACAGAGCCTGGGACTTAATAGGTGCTCAGTAAACATCTGTTGACTGGTTGACCAGCTATTCTTGTGGGCAGAATAATGACCAGTGATCACAAGTTATAGTGGGGCTGCCCACCCTTTCCCATAAAGTCGGGAGTGTCCATTTAATCAGCAAGGAACTTAACTCCCGGACAAGCTGTACAGATGTAAGCTCTCAGAAGAACATTTTTACTACTTAGAAAATGTTCCAGGAGGTGACTAGAGAGACACTGACGTGTCCCAGCCTGTAAGGCTAGGAAATGGGTTCTGGGCTGGAAAAGCAGTCTCCCTGTGGAGCAGGCCAGTGCAAGGGCCCTTGGGGCAGAAGGGGGGCCTTGGTGGGAGGCTCCTGGGGCTCCCCCCCCGGGCAGGTCATCACACACGGAGGCAGGGTCAGGCTGAGTCTGATAGTGCTTACAAGTCAGGATTTTGTGGCAAAAGCTCAAGTTAGTGAAATAGCACAGAAAATTGATGTTACTAGATTTTGAATTGTAATTAGATAAATCACAGAACTAATTCTTGCCATACTGTTAAAACCAAACATTAGGGGAAAGGATCACGTCTAGGATGTAATACTCGTGTAACAGTAACTCAGAAACAGTCCCAAGTAAGAGAGACCTTGGCATGGACTTCCAGTGGCCCCAGTGAACAGGCCCGAGACTTTGGATGGGTAGCCCTCCCCCGACGACCCCCGGGGCCAGGTTTCCTACATCTCCGTTCATGTGTTCGTCCAGGACCTGTGTGCCAGGTGCGGTGGTAGGTGGAGTGCAGGGAGCAGGGCCTCGCTGCGGGGGCTGCTGAAGGAGGGGCTTCTGTCCAGCGCGAGGCCGATGAAGCAGGAACCGTGCAGGAACCGTCCGCGGCACTCCAGGCTGGGGGTATTGTGACAAATACTGTGATAAAAAAGGGCTGCCCAGGGCAGTGAGGTAAGAACAAGATCTTAGAAAGTAAGAACTTCTTATATCGACAGATCTGACCTGTTCTCCACCTCTCACTGGGGCAGAACATGCCCATACAAAGGGAGCCGTAGGCTGGCTCCCAGGCGGCCCTTGACATCCTCTCTCGTCCCCTCTGCTGAACCAAGGGGCCGTCACTGTGGTGTTCGCAGCCTCCTCCCGTTCTCAGTCAGCTGTTCACCGGTTTTGTTCCCAGCCAGCCACCAGGCCTCCGCGTAACCCTGTGGTCCTCGAGGGCCC
Organism: Sturnira hondurensis; assembly: GCF_014824575.4. Lineage (NCBI taxonomy): Eukaryota > Metazoa > Chordata > Mammalia > Chiroptera > Phyllostomidae > Sturnira > Sturnira hondurensis. The sequence goes on along the minus strand of NW_028081011.1, from coordinate 2,695,745 downwards.
GGAAGCCCTGGCTCTCTCTCAAGACGAGTGCCTTTCTCTTACGCCAGAATCCAGCCTTTGCATCCAGTTTCCTCCCTACTCAACTCTAGAGAGTCTTTGTTTTTAAGAAAAAAAGTTTACCCACCAAATTACATGCTGTATCTTTTGGGCATTTTGAAAAGGAAAGGAAAGTTAAGTGTGCGAACATCAGGTTTGTCTCGGGAGCACCGTAGTTCTGCGACGTGCAGGTCCCACGCCCCTTCTCTTCAAGAAGCCGGGCCCGGCACTACCCGCCTTCGCCCCACACCCACCTCCTGTGCTTTGCTCCGTTTCCTCCACAGCACTCACTGTCTCTGACTCGTCGTCTCTTTGTTCATCACCTGTCTTTTCCCATTAGGACATAAGTTCTATGAATATGTGTTTCATTTCTGTGTCCACCGGAGTAGCTGGCATGTTGTCGGCATTGAACAAATGATGACGCTCAGCTCAGAGCACTCAGTCTGGCCTGCGCTTCCTGAACTGCTGAATCGTGGCCCAACGAGGTGGTGAGCCATTCCTAGCAGGGGCTGTCAGTCACTCCTTTTGACAGATATGTATGTATTAAATTACATCTAAAGAGTTTGGACTGGTATTTAAATTGTGCATGCAAATGTCAGGGACTCTGAACTTTTAAGTATTGACTCTAATAAAAGCAGGGGGGTTCTGCTTGGTCACACACACTCAGGAGGGAAAGTCAGCTGTTTACCGTGTTCACCAGAATGGCCTGAAATAATAAAGTAGCAAAGTGAAGAAGGAAAACCTCAAACCTTGGGAAGCTGTGCAGCTATATCTTTGATGATGTCTTCCTGACTGTCGATTGCTGGATTTTCATTTAGTGTTTCTAGCTGAAAGGTATGACTCAACTATGGCCGATAAGACACCAATAAAAAGTAGTTCACCCTTAGAGGAGCCTTTTCTTCTTCCATAGTTGGATGTGCAGACAGTGTCCGCAGTGAACAGAGACTGTGCTGGCCCTGGCCAACTCCTTTTTTTACTGAGGCACTGTGGGCTGGAGGGGCCAGGGGAGGCTGGGAGCTGCGGTGGCTTTGTGCCCTTGGCTGGCTCTGGGCTTGCCGGTGTGGGAGCCCGTGCCCAGGACCTGTCAGCCTTTTCCTCCTCTGTCCAGCACCAGCACCTCAGCACCCGAAAATGCTCCCATCTCCTAGACAGCCCTGGGATTAGTGTCAGGACAAGAGAGGAGAAGTCCTATGGCCTCCTGAATTTCCTCGTCCACAAAGCAGGAATGGTGCTAATCCCCCAGGCGCTGACAGAGTGCCCACGGAGGCGTGTGGCTGGGCATTCAGTGGATGTCAGTGCACTATGCCCAAGTACAGCACTTACCAGCTAATCTGTTTATTCATTCAACCAGTAGCTACTAACAGCCCACCTTAACAGGAAGGAATGTTACACAACCACTAAAAACTAAAATCGTGACTACTGTGTAGAAACACGGGGATGGTTGTGTTAGCGATAACGAGGCAGGGCCCCTGTGTTGGCAGGAGGTCAAGGCCTGTGAGCTCTGCTAGGGACTCCTGCTGGATTATGGGTGTTTTGAATATAAATCTTTTTTCTAATGTTGTATATATATTCTTAAAATAACTATTATGTTAGTGTGGCAATCTGTAGCTTAGAAATTAAACCTTTAAATAAAGGGCAAAACGTGGTTGCATAAAACTCAGCCCAGGAGCAGTCTCCTCCCTGGTGCCCTCTGCAGTCATTCCTCCGCTTTCCGGGGGTGCATGAGGGGTGAAGCCCCTTCCTCTGTGCCCCCAGTGCCCCAGTCCGGTGCTGCCAACTGCTCTCAATGACCGCTTATGTGATGGCGGCCAGTACGGCCAGTGTTGGAGATGAGCACTGTGTCTTATTTATTTCCTGTTGGTCAGCACACAGCCATACCTCCTAGGGAGAAGGGTGAGAGGGTAGGGCGATGCACCTTTCTAAACCTGTTTTCTGATCTGTAGAGCGTACCTACTCAGGATCGCTGCAAAATGACGCATATAAAAACCTCAGCACAGGTCTTAATACACAAAGGGCCCTCGGTAATATTCTCTTCCGTTTTTGTGGCCTTATTTTCCAGTGCTCAGATTGTTCCCTAAAAAATTCTCTTGTAACAAGAGTCTGCCCTGCACTGTATTGGGCTATTTTTACTTAGCTGTTTTGTGAGTGTCCCGTGGGACTGGGTTTTGAAGGCCATGCACTCTCTCAGCTGCACTTTGCAAATGCCACCCGCCTGGCACAGGCTCGGTGGCAGGAGGTGGCTTTAGCCCGGGAAAACTAGATGTCAGTGAAAAATGCTGGAGGTGGTTGGCATCTGCAGAAGCTGCTCATAAAACCAGTGCGTTCTCAGTACAAAATGAGCACTGTTAAAAATAAAATGTACAAGAAGAAATATATTTGAATATGAGGGCACTGCAAACAGTTTCGCAAGGTATTAAGATCACATTAATCTTAATTTTATTATATATTAAAGTTTCCAACTTTTCAAATAATGCAGTTTTCGTTGTTTTAAAATGTCTGAGAATTATAGAGCTATTTGGTGTGGCTGTCAGGCAAGGACTCCTGCCATTTATTGGGGCCCTGGTTTTATTTAATAGCCAGATGAATGGAACAGTTAATAAAAGAAATATTGCTTTATTCCCTGACATTTATGTCCTTGGTTTCCAATAAAGAATTGAAATTATGAATAGTTGATGGTTTAAATTGATGTTTTATGTTGAACGCTAGCTATAATTTGCCCTCTGAGGATTGTAATACCGAGAAACAGATGGTTTTTCACAGTAACAAATTGCTGTGTGTATACAGTCTATAGTCTTGGCTTTCAGATACTTTCACCTTCAGTTCTGAGCTGCCCTGCTGCCGGCAGGCCAGGCGAGCCGCGGCGTCTCTTGAAGGGGCTTCCTGTGCTGGGGGAGACACAGCCAGGCCCCCTGGGTTCAAGCTGAGTTTCGGCCCAGAACATGGGGCAGTGCCATGCACCAGGCGCTGCTGGTAACCTGCAGTTCAGGCCTAGTGTTGGGAACAGGGGCCAAGAGGATCTGTCTGTTTTTGGAAATGACTTATCAGAGGTCAGAGCGTGGCCCTGAGGCAGTACCTGCAGCATCACTGTGTATGACTGTCAGACACAATGTACATTGCAGAGTTCACAGCCCTTCTAGACCAGGCAGAAAAGTGCAGTGGAGATGGGTTGTTGTGTTTCGTGGACATCCTGAAGTAGAGAGATTGAGAGCCTGGGCTCTGGAGCCAGGTGGCCTGAGTCCCTGGTTGGATAGCCTCTGGCCATGGTAGCCAGGTAGCCTTGGGGAGGTTTCCTGAGGTCCCCCTCTCACTTTCTTCATCTGTAAATGACAGCAGAAACCGCCTTCTTGTTGTGGGGATTGAATGAAATGACCCCGTAAAACAGCACTTAGCACAGCACAGGGGACAAAGTACAGTGCCCATTAAATGGTGGTGATGGTGCCGAGTGCGAGAAACAAAATCACAAAGCAGACTGATGTGGCGTGGTTGTTAGGGTTACAAAAGCTTCCTTGTTGTTCAGGGGGAGTTCCCACAGGGGTTCTTTAAACAGGTAGGCACTATGGCTGCAGAAGAGTACTTTCCAGAACCTTTTAAAGGATCATGGCTTCCATAGAGCTTGGTATCTGAGGCAGTAACAATCCAGAGTGTCTCGCTGTGTCGGCCTCTGAGGCGCCCCCCTGGGAGGAGGACCTGGGCTGCCGCGGGCCTGAGGGCGGCCGAGACTAATGCGACTGCAGCAGAAGCTTCGAGCTTGTTAGACTGTTGATATGTGAACCAGAGCCCCTGGTTGACAATTCAGGGACACTTACAGTTAGAAAATGGTGCCTAGTTTCATGTGTAATTTTGCATGAGAGATAATAATGCTTGGTAATTGGAATTAGTAATGATGCACTTGGGGTTAGATCTTAATATTTTTGTAAAATTTAATCAGTTGAGATTGGTGCTTCTATTTTCTCCAAGAAGAATGTTGAATTTAGTCTTTTTCCTAGTTCGGGTTGCAATTCCAGAGCTTGTTTTCAAGCATTTATTCATTACTTAGAATGTAAAGCTCTTTTCCACAAGGAAAGAAAATACCATCAAAGAATTTGAGCTCTTGGTTGATGAATAAAAATCCCATTCATCGTATGACTCACTTAAGAGAGAGTCAGCAGCATTTCCTGAACACCTGTTATGGCTGCGCTTTGTCCTTCCACTTGACCCCCGGGGTGGATGAGTGGCAAGGCCCTTCCCGAGGCCCTGTCACTGTGCTGGTGAGTGACCCGGGCCTGGATCAGAACCTGTCCCTGCTCACACTCTGCCTTTTCCACCTTTGTGAGGGATCCCAGGGTGAGCTACGGAGGCCACCCTCTGTGGGCACCATCACCTGAAGCCTGCCTCTAGCTTGGGTTCTAGCTCCAGCACAGAACTGAGCGAATAGCCATTATTCTCCAAACTCCTGTGACTCATTGGTAGTTTGGAGACTGGAAGTACTGGGTGGTGTAAGGAGACCAGAGCCCAACTGTGGACCTTACTCTTCTAAAGAGGATGCCTTTCTGGACAGCTTCCCCATGTGGAGCATGAGGCTATTGATCTGGATTTTTTTTTTTCAGCTCTAAGCTGACTCTCTCAGGGACTCCTGCTTCAGATCCTTCAGCATCTCCCTGCAGCCTATAGGACAAGTCCGGCCCTTCCTGGGAGCCAGCCGTGGTGACATGGCCCTAGCCTGACTTCAGCCTTGCAGACCTTGATGGAATCCCAAGTTTGTCTCCCTGGGCTCTCCCTGTGCCCCATGCCTTCCTCTCCCTGCCCCTGACCCCACTTTGCTTCGCTTCCAGTTTAGCCCTGAGTCCTTCCTGGCTGGGCCAGATGCTTCTGAGGAATGCCTTGGCATTTCAGCCCTCTGCTTACCTTCAGGTGAACTCCACCTCACACTAAGGCACTGCACAGCACGTAGCAGATATCAACATGTAGAATGGATGCACGTACAAATGCACTCATGTGAGCCGTTGGAATGGGCCGAGAGGTGCTGCTTTTATCTCAACCCTGAGATTCTGAAGAGGTGGGTGGGGGGGCGGTGCGTGTGGCCCACTGCTCAGCCACGACTCACTCAGATACCCAGTGCGCACGGTCACTTACTGCACTTACCAGCAGTAGTTACTGATAGATGTTCATATCTCCAGGGGGAAGAAATGGTAAGTGGGGGGCCACTGCTTGTTTTGAAGTCTGTTACAGATTTATGTTTTGGAGATTTTGAAAAAGATGGTTTTTTTACTTAAAAAGAAATTTGTTTTACAAGTTGAGTGTCAGGGGCCTCTCTCTTTGTTCCTCTGCATGACAGTGGGGTCTCTCATGGTCACTTGAATGTCGGGCATAGAAGGTGATCGCACAGAGGGTGATCGGAGGCTCGGGAGTGCTGATCTGACAGGAAAAGGCAAATTAACAGCATCGGTTTGACTCTCTGTCACTCCTTACATGGAATAAAAACAAATACGCAGTGCGTTTTGTACTGGGAGGAGGTCTACACTAACTCTTAACAAGAAAAGCAAGGTCGGAAGAGGTGAAGGTCTTGGTGGCAGAAGCTGTTCCCTGTGAGTCAGCTCTGGTGTCTCCTGAGTGTCCCTGCTCTGCCTCGCAGCTTCTGTCATCCTGGTGTGGGGGCTGGGGCTGGAGGTGAGAAACCCAGGCTGAACACTGCAGTTCTCAGTGAGCCGTGAAGACGGTGTCACCTCTCCCTGGCTGCGAAAGCTTGAAGCGCTATTTGTGGTGTCCACACCGTGGTGTGGCTTACCTTTCTGAAAACTCTTTCATCAGCTGCTGTCCTCTCAGATGAGTCAGCACCACCTTTTCCTCCTCTTCAGCCCCTGCCTCTGGTCTCTCTCCAAAGCCTCGCGTCTCTCTACTGCTGGTTTTCTGTCATTCCAAGTCCACAGCCTTGCTCAGGTTTCCAGTCTCTTGTGTGGCCTGCCGTGAAGACTTCTGACCTGGCAGGGCCGAGGCTGCAGGATCCCTGACAAGGAAGGCTCACTGTGTCCAGGACATGGCTTGGCCAACCCTTTCCGTCACCATGGACCTCAGGATCCCCTGGCTTCCCAGGGCATTTGGGATGAGGCCTCCAAACCCTGACACACACTGCCCACTGTCGGTGATGGGCCCCACACCCTGCTACTGATAGACACAGCTTTTGCCTGAATGCTTCAGACATTCTGTTGTCAGGACGTCGGCATCCCCTCCAGAAGCTAGGGCTCCCCTGTCCTAGGGCTCGGGGGCTTGTTCGTCCTTCTCTTTTTACCTGTCACTGTCCTGCTCATCTTCCAAGGCCCAGATTGGAGGCCTGCTGCTCTGTGAATTTTCCCAGCACCATCCTGACTCTGTCTTGTCTCCCTGCGTGGTGCAGGTCCCATTCCCTCAAACCGTGGAGCCAGTGAGCCCAGATGGCATCTGATGGCTCATATTGTCCCCAATAGTACCACACTAGAACCACGCATGCTCTGAGCAGTGGTAACGGTGGCAATAAGAGGAGTGGCTAGCTTTACAGTGAGACCCAGTGCTCC